>NC_142800.1:13469908-13632408 GCF_049724085.1 Artemia sp. Qi Xiang Cuo
GTAAACCACGACAAAACACTACTGGAATATTCCAACAATTTCATTTCAACGAAAGAAATACAAAATAAAAATTGAAAAATCATCAGAATTTAAGACTTACAATGAAACGTACAACAAGACTACTTAAATATTAAAACTTTAATATTTCAACGTGTAGATTCTAAATCGGACTTTGGAACATTATGTGAATCTAACTTTTACAAGGTAAAGCACAACAAGACACTACTAAAATATTCAAACTGTTGCATTTCAACGAAAGAATTTCAAAATGAACTTTGAAAAATCAAAAAAATGTAACTGTGACATTTTAGTAAACAATACAAAAATTATTATATACTCAATATATTTCATTTCAATTAAATAAATTCAAAATGAACTTTTAAAAATCAAGAAAATGTAACTGTGACAAGGTAAACCACAATCAAACACTACTGAAATAATCCAACTCTTGCATTTCAACGAAAGAGATCCAAAATGAACTTTGAAAAATAAAGAGAATGTAACTCTGACAAGGTAAACCACAACCAAACACTACTGAAATATTCCATCTCTTCATTTCAAAGAAATAAATTCGAAATGAACATTAAAAAAACAAGAAAATGAAAATGTTAAAATGTAAAACAAGACAAACACATTATTAAATATTAACCAAATATAATTAAAATGTAATTAAATCTTACAGTTAATTTAAAAATAACTAAACTGTAACTGTGACAATTAAATAAATGAACAAACAATCCTGAAATAGTCAAACTCTTTCATTTAAACGAATGAAATTCAAAATGAACTTTGAAAAAACACTAATCTGTAACTGTGACACGGTAAACCACGACCAAACACTACTGAAATATTCCAACTCTTTCATTTCAAATAAAGAAATTCAAAATGAACTTTGAAAAATCAAGAAAATTTAACTGTGACATGGTAAACAACAAACACACACTACTGAAATATTAAAACTCTTGTATTTCAACGAAATAAATTCAAAATTATAATTGAAAAATAAAGAAATTTTAACTCTGACAAGGTAAAAAAAACACAATAACTTCTGAAATATTCAACCTATTGCTTTTCAACGAAAGAAATTCAAAATGAAATTTGAAAAATAATTGAAAGTTAACTTAGAAAGTTTAACCCAAAAGCAAACACTAAGTAAAATTTCAAAAAATGTATAAAAAACGAATTAATTTAAAATTTTAATTTAATTATAATTTATATTTAAATTGTACAATGTTAAAATCAAGCAAACACTAAAGAAATAGTCACGATAGTTCATTACTTTTAAATAAGTTCAATAGTACATTGAAAAATATAGTACAATAAAATTTTAACATTTATAAAACAGAAATACTCTACTGAAATATTCCAAATCTTGCATTTAAAAGAAATAAATTAAAAATGAACTTTTAAAAATAAATAAAATGTAACTGTGACACTTTAAACCACAACCAAACACTTCTTAAAGAGTCAATCTATTGCATTTATAAGAAATAAATTCAACATGAACTTTGAAACGTCAAGAAATGTAACTGTGATAAGTTAAACCACAACCAACCGCTAATGAAATATTCCAACTATTTAATTTCAAAGTCATAACTTCAAAATGAAAATTGAAAAATCAAGAAAATGTAGCTTTGATAAGGTAAACCACACACAAACACTACTTATATCGTAAAACTCTTGAATTTCAACTAAATAAATTTAATATGAACTTTGTATAATCATGAAAAGGTAACTGTGACATTGTCAACCACAACCAAACACTACTTAAATATTTAATCACTTGCATTTCAACTAAATGAATACAAAAAGAAATATGAAAAATCAAGAAAATGTATCTATGACAAGTTAAATCACAAACAAACACTCCTTAAAAATTACAACTCTTGCATTTCAAAGAATTAAATTCAAAAATACATTTGAAGAATCAAGAAAATGTAATTGTGACAAGGTCAACCACACCCAAACACTACTTAAATAGTCCAACTCGTGCAATTCAAATAAATAAATTCAAAAAAAACTTTTAATAATAAATAAAATGTAACTGTGACAGTGAAAACTACAACATCACACTACTGAAATATTCCAACTCTTTAATTTCAATGTATTAAATTCAAAATGAAAATTGAATAATCAATAAAATTTATCTGTGACAAGTTAAACAACAACCAAACAGTACTTAAATATTAAAAATCTAGAATTTAAATGTAATAAATTCAATATAAACTTATAAAAATCAGTAAAATGTAACTGTGACAATGTACAACACAACCAAACACTAGAGAAATATTCCAACTCTTTAATTTCAATGAAATAAATTCAAAATTAATTTTTAAAAATAATGAAAATGTAACTGTGACAAGGTAAACCACAACCAAACACTAGTGAAATATTCCAACTCTTGCATTTCAACGAAAGAAATTCAAAATGAACTTTGAAAAATTAAGTTACTGTAACTGTGACAAGGTAAACCGCAACCAAACACTACTGAAATATTCCAACTCTTGCATTTCAACGAAAGAAATTCAAAATGAACTTTGAAAAATTAAGATAATGTAACTGTGACAAGGTAAACCACTACCAAACACTACTGAAATATTCCAACTCTTGCATTTCAAAGAAAGAAATTAAAAATGAACTTTGAAAAATTTAGATAATGTAACTGTGACATTGTAAACCACGACCAAACACTACTGAAATATTCCAACTCTTTCATTTCAAAGAAATAAATAAAATATTAACTTAGAAAAATAAAGAAAATGTAACTTTGACAAGGTAAACCTCAACCAAACACTATTGAAAAATTCCAACTCTTGCATTTCAATTAAATAAATTCAAAATGAACTTTGAAAAATTAATTGACTGTAACTGTGACAGTGTAAACAACAATCAAACACTAGTGAAATATTCCAACTCTTGCATTTCAACGAAAGAAATTCAATATGAACTTTGAAAAATGATGTGAATGTAACTGTGACAAGGTAAACCGCACCCAAACACTACTGAAATATTCCAACTCTTTCATTTCAAAGAAAGAAATTCAAAATGTACTATGAAAAATAAAGAAAATGTAACTGTGACAAGTTAAAAAACGACCAAACACTCCTGAAATATTACAACTCTTGCATTTCAATGAAAGAAATTCAAAATGAACTATTAAAAATAAAGAAAATGTAACTGTGACAAGGTAAACATCAACCAAACACTACTGAAATATTCCAACTCTTGCATTTCAAATAAAGAAATTCAAAATTTACTATAAAAAATGAAGTTAATGTAACTGTGACATGGTAAACCACAACAAAACACTAATGAAATATTCCAACTCTAGAATTACAAAGAAAGAAATTCAAAATGTACTATCAAAAATTAAGGGAATGTAACTGTGACAGTGTAAACTACAACAACACACTAGTGAAATATTCCAACTCTAGCATTTCAACGAAAGAAATTCAAAATGAAATTTGAAAAATTAAGTGAATGTAACTGTGACATTGTAAACTACAACATCACACTACTGAAATATTCCAACTCTTGCATTTCAACGAAAGAAATTCAAAATGAAAATTTATAAATAAAGAAAATTTAACTTTGACAAGGTAAACCACAAAAAAACACTACTGAAATATTCCAACCCTTGCATTTCAATGAAAGAAATTCAAAATGAACTTTGAAAAAATCAGACCTTGGGCGGGGGGAGGGGCCAGGGGCAGGGGGTCGTTCTGTGTCTCAATGCACAAAAAAAGTATAAAAAATGGGGAGGGAATGGGGGGGGAGAGGGGAGGAGGAGAAAGAGGGAGGAGGAGGAGGGAGGAGGTGGGAGGAGGAGGAGGGAGGAGGAGGAGGAGGGAGGAGGAGGAGGAGGAGGGAGGAGGAGGAGGAGGGAGGAGGAGGAGGTGGGAGGAGGAGGCGGAGGGGGGCCGGGGGAGGGCCGTTGGGGCCGAGGGAGGGCCTGGGGGGCCCTGGGCGGGCGTGGGGGGGGCGGGGTGACAGTGGGGGACCGGTGGAGGGCCTTGGGGACCCCGTTGGTCCTTTGGGAGCTCGATGGGCCTTTGGGGGGCCCGGGGATGGCCGTTGAGGGTCTGGGGTGGGCCTTTGGAGGCGCTGGTGGCCCTTTGGGAGCTTGGGGGACCTTTGAGTGTCCGGGGGGCAGTTGGGGGCCTGGGGGACATTTGGGGACCGGTGGAGGGCCTTTGGGAGCCCGGTGGACCTTTGAGGACCGGGGGCTTCCTTCGGGGTTGGGGTATGAGGATTGGAACCCTTTGGGGTTGGGGTAGAGGACCTCACAACGCTGTTCAAATGGAACTTGTGTATTATAACGACCACACTCAAAACCTCTTCTAAAACCCTTTCTAAAATCTTCTTTCAAAATGTCTCTAACGGTTTCGCCGAAATAATCCCATAAAATGGATAAAACCGTTTCGCCCAAATAATCCCTAAACGTAATTTCAGCGTGTTCCTTTTGTATGGCATCTGTGCGCTAACGCATTTCAAATTTCTAGGAAACCCTTTCCTACGTTAATCTCTTCATCTCATAAATTTTCCTAGCTAAACTATTAGGGTTTCGTTAGAATATCAATTTACCTCTCCGACTTAAAGCTCCGTGAAGCCGTATTTAAAAATAGAATTTCTATCTCTTTAGACTCCCGCATAATTCCAAGATAACAAGTGTTGTCAATTATAATTCCTGACACTAAAGATCAATGAAGCCCTATTTGAAAATAGAATATTAATTTTTCTCTCTGTCCTAAAGAACGTTTATCCCTCAGACCTAAGATTAAAGAAGCTTTTATGTTTTCTAATTCTCCCCTTCGTGAATCAATAATTTCCCCTCGCGATTATGTAAATCAAGTTCACAGGTGCTATTTCTCAGGTTAAGCTAACCAAACAACAATGAAGCCATGTTTGTTTCTTAATGTCCCCTTCGTGAATCAATAATTCCCCCATCGATTATGTAAATCATCCCTCATGTCATTCGCACGTGGCCAAACAACAACAGATCGATTGACCTTGACACACCCACCCCGATTAGACTCGATCGATAATCCTTGAATAAATTATGTCCCGTCAGCATTAAACTAAATTGTAGATGGCAGCACATGTGTTCGTTCTGTAGTCAATAAGGCCCTTCTACTATCAAGATTTTTCAGGTTAGTGCTGGAGGATAGGAAGTTTCCGTTCATCTGTGGGTCTATTATAGTGCATTTTCCTGAATCTAAGTAATTCTTGGTGGTTATGGGGGAGGTTTCTTGAAGAAATTATGGAGGCACAATAGTTTTTCCTGAATAGAGCGGCTGTTGTGGCTAAAAAAAATGGTATCTTGAACGGCTACTCCTCAAATGATTAAATTGTGTTTTTTTTGTTTAATAAATTTTAATCCAATTCAAAAATTCAATTCAAACTAAACAAATGTTAAGCAACATAAGGTATACATCAGAGTGAAAAAAACTAAAAAGAGAGATTTTCTTTAAAGGAGACATTTAAAAAATGAAGGAGGCATACTAGTAATAAAAACAGAAAAGGAGATCTTCCATTCGAAGGGAGTGCTTTGAAATACTTACGGTAGCAAACTTGGGTCTATGGGAAAGATTATCTTTGGTGATCCAAAAGACAGTTTGTTAAAAATCCTAAATTTTAAAAGAGAGCAAAAAAGCTGAAAAAAGAGGTTTTTTGAAGGAGGTTATTTAAAAATAAAAAGGATGGATACGAATGTCCATTGAGAAAGACCGTTTTGGTAATTCAAAAGGCAGTGTGTTAAAAAAGAAACTTAATTTTACAAAAGAGGGGAAAAGATGAAAAAAGAGGTTTTCTGTGAAGGAGGTTTTTGAAAAAATAGAGCGGCTCACTAGTGTCTATTTAAAAGGTGTTGTTGGGTGTGTAAAAAAATGGAAAAGTGAAAGACTGAAATAAAGGTCTTGGACTTTTCAATTCTAATTAACAAAGAATCGTTTGCACGAGTATAGTTTTTATCCGAACCCTATGTTAAACAAAACATAATTGCAGGCTATAAAACCTAACTCAGCTCAAATTCTAATTTTGATAAAACACAATCTATTGAACCTCTCAATTCTAACAATTTTTGCGTTCAGAAAAACCAGGTATTTTTAAAGCTTTTTTTTCCAAACATCATTTCTGGAAACCAAAAGATACAAATTTTTAATTCAAGAAAAACACTAAGATATAGAAAATTAGATTGGAGTAAATATAAAACATTTCCTATCCCTATCTCCGAACTTATGCCATCTTAAGAAGCAACTAAAACATAGGAAAGGGGATTGAAACAATTGATTAAATCTATTATGTTTGATTGGGCGATTTATATATATCCCTTTGCAAAGAAGTGTTGCAACTACTCTGGCCGAGAAATGAGAGCTGCAAAAGTTGCGATTTCGAAGAGTATATGAATCTCACCTAAAGTTGGTACATTGTGAAACTTAAATATTATGTTCGCATGTAAGCCCTTAATGCTTAATTTATCTTGTTTGATCTTAGTTCTCAATTTACAGCTATTCTGTGATAATTTATTTCATTTATTTAATTTAGTTCTTCTGAGTGTATATGAAACTAGTGTATTTAAACTCCCATTTTTAACATTAATTATTTAAACTCCCACTCTTACATTTAAGAACCAAATAAGAATAAGACTACATTTAAGCTTTTTTTTCCATTTTTCTTTTTTTTTTACTGACAAAATAGTGACCAGATTTTGAAATTTACACATTCACAAGTAGGCTCTATAAAAATAATTAAAAAATTATAAGCTTTCAAAAAATGACAAAAAATTTCAAAAAATGACAAAATATAACACTAAATAGTTGTTCAGTAACAAATCTGACCGAATTCACAGGATCAGACTATGGTTCCACGAGGATATATAAACTAGGATAAAATGCGACGATGAACTCCTGACTCGGCTAAAACAAAGTATTGTATATAGGCAAGGACGTATCCAGGGGGAGGGGGTTTACCCCCCCCCCCCCTGAAACTTTTTTCCGACTCGTAAAAACGTAACAAAAATGCATATAAGCAAAATTTTGATGCGTGTTTTACAGTTTTGTACCCCCCCCCCCCAAACAAAAATCCGGGATGCACCCTTGTATACAGGTGCATTCAGTGGGTTTCTGTTTTGGAGGGAAGCAGTAATAAACCATATTTAATATCACGAGTAAGAAGTGCCCAGAAGTTCAGCCCCCCCCCCCCCCTGCGTACTTGGCTGATGCCATATACTCTGTGGGGACTCGTTGAGAGCCCCCCGTTTTTAAGAATTAGAAAAAAAAAACTACTTAAACTTGATTTTGCCACAAAATACACGAGTCTTCGATTTGAACGACCAGGCACACATCCAGCTGGTTTCTGCATGTCCAAAAAAAATTAACAAATTAACGTATTTGAAATAGAAGAAAGCCACCAATACATAGGTGTACAAATAAGCGAACCTAAGGGGAAGGTACGAGAGGATTTCTTTGGTAGGGGTAAAATGATCTTTTTTGTGAGACATCCCCCCTCCTGAGGGCAGTTATGCACCGAGTGATAAATGGACGAAAAATTAGCATGATGCCAATCTCATTCAGTGATCAAAGAAGACTTAACAAAGACCTCTGTCGGTTTTACAACGTACATCATCCTAATTATTCACTTTTTTGGCCATGTTGCTTTTTTGGACACTCAATATTATAATACAAGGCTTGTGCTTATACCATAATCAGCTAAGCATTAAGTTTAAAATAGCCCCCAAGTGAGAAATTGGCAAGTCTGTCAAATTCTTCTTAATTTTTCTGACTCGCGGAGTATGATTCCACAATTCGTTTTCAAAAGGAAAGCGTACAATTCTCTACAAGCAGTTCTATTTTTGAAAATCAAATGCTAATGAAGTCTGCTTCTACAGTAGTTGTAGTAGCACTGAAATCCACTGGACTACCTTCCCGCCCCTCAGTGAGAAAGTAGTGATTCTGACAAATCCTTCTTAATCTTTCTGACTTGTAAATTGTGATCTTGTAAAGATCACACTTTACATTGTGACTTGTAAAGATGATAATTCATGTTAGAAAGGATACTATTTTAGTCCTTTGCCTATGTTCAAGTGGACACTGGTCCAAAATGTCCACCCTGGTCCCTCCAGTCATTCATATTAAATTCTTTGCGTTACCCTAATTTTAGATGAGGTACGATATGTTTTTTTATTGTTTAAAAAAATTGAGTTGTGAGAAAGTCGAACTTTAGCGTAAAGATCGAGGCGTTGAGGAGGGGACAGGCCCCTTCATATACGGAATAACTTCTGTTCGTTTTAAGTTTTAACGTCGTTCCTTACTTTCAGTTAAAAAACCTTGTTTTTTTATTTTATTTGTGAACGTTTTTGAATTAATGAAGGTTTTGATTTTGGCTCACCGCAAATGAATAATTAAAACAAAATTTGTATATTATATTTGGTTAAATGGCTTTCTCGAAACTTGTTTAATTTTATTTACGAACGTTTTTATTAGTAATAAATATATGTAACTTAGAATTAACTTACGTAACGAACTTCTATATTCATAAATTTTTAACACGTACATTAGGGGGTTCGCCCCCTAGTCAATACCCTGCTCTTTAAACTATAGTTCGAATTTTTTTCCAGTTCTTTAAAAATGACCTCTTAATCACAATCAGTTGATCAGTTGAAAAACTTGTTTTTTTTTATTTAATTCCTGATCTTTTTCTTTAATAATGCTGGGAAATCCGGCGCCCCCGTCATAGCATTGTCCCCTCCCCCATGAAAACTTCCTTCATGGAAAGATCCTTCCATATAGCCCCCGACCCTCTCCTTCCCCCACCTAACAGAAAAAATCTCCTCTGAAAAAGTCTGTATACTTCCCAATAACCAATGCTATATGTTAACATTGAGTAAAGTTCATAACTTTCAGCCCTCCCCCCGGGGCCTTTGGGGGGTTAAGTCATCCTCAAAGACATATTTCTTATATTTTCGACCATGTTGAACAAACTGGCTCTCTCACAATTTTGATCAGATGACGGTGGGAAAAAAATGTGCGTGGAAGGGGGCCTAGTTGCCCTCCATTTTTTTTGGTAACTTAAAAAGGGCACTAGAACTTTTAATTTACGTTCCAATGAGCCCTCCTATGATATTCTAGGACCACTGAGTCGATACGATCACCCTGGAAAAAAAACAAAAAAAAAAAAAAAAATAAACAGGCATCCGCGATCTTTCTTCTGGCAAAAAATGGAAAATTCCACATTTTTGTAGATAGGAGCTTGAAACCTCTACAGTAGAGTTCTCTGATACGCTGAATATGATGGTATGATTTTCATTAAGTTTTTATAACTTTTAGGGGGTCTTTCCCCCTTTTTTTGAAAATCGGCCAAATTTTCTCAGGCGCGTAACTTTTGAAGGGTAGGATTAGACTTGATGAAATTCATATATTTGAAATAATAATTAAAATATGATTCTTTTGATGTATCTATTGGTATCAAAATCCCGTTTTTTAGAGTTTCGGTTACCATTGATCCGGGTCGCTCCTTACTTACAGTTCTTTACCACGAACTGTTTGATTTGTACTCAAATAGAATATTGTATTATTATAAATGGATTTGGGGAAGCCATGAACCTTCCGAGAAACAATGAACCTTCCGGGAAGCCATGACGTTGGTAGACTCCAGGATGAGATTTTGAGAGAAACTTTCCAGGAACAGTTGAATACCTGATTGGAGAGTTTAAAATTTTACAATGTATAAGACGGATGGAATAATTCTAGAAAACAGTAGAATATGAACTAAGGAGGTGTGAAGTGGAGGCTATAGATAAAATTGCCAAGGATCTGGGAATTGCGGCTAAACAGCATAATAGTAAAACATTGTACTGGTATTTTAATAAATTGAGAGGGAGTAGTCAGTCTGGACTAGTACCAATTAAAGATAGGAATGGTGCCACAATTAGTGATAAAAAAAGAGTTAATGAGAGGAGGGTAAAAAGTTTTGATAATGTTCTAAACCAGGATAGAGTTACAGGAAAAGATATAGAGAAGAAAGAAAAAGTTTATGACACCTTGGATATAAAGAAAGATTTATAAAGGCAGTCGCAGTCACAAGTAGTCACACATGTAGTCACAGTAGTAGTATTACTAGTGGCCCTGAAAGTTTCAACTTATTACCCTTAGCCGTTCGTTAGGTTTTGCTTATGTTCCCTTTTGACGACCATCCCGCCCTTAAAATGGTTTAATTTTGCTCGATGTCCATCTCAAAATTTCCTAAAAGTTTTGCCTTAATATCCTAAGCCATTTTGGAGACCCAGGCTCAAACATGCTCCTTTTCCCAATAATAACCTTGTATATCAAAAATGGGTAACTTACGTATTTTACAGCCGTTGCTCCAGGGGCTTTTGGGGGTTGTGTCATCCCCGGAGATATAGTTATTGACCTTCATACTATTTTGATCAGAATGGGTATCCCCAAATTTTAATCGACTATCTTTGAGAAAAAAGGGTAAGGGGAAGGGCTGCCCTACGACCATGTTTGACTTGTGGTTCTTTACCATAGACAATGTACATGAAACGTTCTGAATCGAAAATCCCAGAGCGTTTCATTTTTTGGTTTTAGTGTGTTGTGCAACAATCCGCCTTTTGAATTACGACAGCAGACCACCAAACAGACGTTTTTGCTCCAAGCACCAAGCACCAAAAACCACTACAAGCGCCAAGCACCAAAAACCACTACAAGCACCAAGCACCAAAAAGACGCTTAGCTCCCTTCTGCTTCAAATCACATGATTTACAGTTATATAGTAGTTTGTTGAGCAAACAGACAATTTATTCAGTCATAGATAAACATGCAAAATCACTGAATGATTTAACAAAGCCGACAAAACTCACTAACAACAAGTAAAACACGGATGACGCTCACTTTCCAAGCTTAACCAAACTGGCAGTGTTTATACTATGAATAAGACAAAACTTGGGCAAGACTAGGTTGGGCCCTTTGATATCTAAAGTACATAATTTGTATGCCGTGGGTAAATAATTTATGGACAACTTTTTGCATTTTTGTTGCATGTTTATAAAGAAGCTCTTGTTTCTATGCAAAAAAAAAAACACAGAAAATAAGAAAAATGAGGAATGAAAATTTAGAAATGAGAATTTAGAGCGAAGAAGTTACGAGAAGAAAAATATCAACGCAAGGAAAAACACAATTTATGTAAAAAAAGAAAAAAGAAAAAAATCAAGAAGATAGTAGCTAAAAAACAACAGAAAACTGAAAAATAAAACAGACCAACGAAAAAAAAACAGAATAAACACAGACTAAAAATCATGAAGTTAAAACCGAAAAACAAGAGAAAACAAAATACAATTGAAAACAGAATATAGATGGACAGAATTTTAAATGTGTAGATCAAGAACACGTTTGAGGTACTTTGTTCCAATGCAAAACGTTGTCATTCATCTATTAATTTAATCTCCCTCCTAAACTGTTTAATGTTTCATTCTTTACTTCCTGCCATGAGGTACAAATTTCCTTTTAACCCCTTCTTATCGTTTCTTCTCAACCCGACAGGTTGAAAATCTTGTAAAGAGGTCCCCTCTCAAACCCATTTCTCGTTTGGTTCCAGATGGAGGGCCCACTTACATGATCAAATGGATTCACTGAAACGTAAAAATTATAAGTCAACATACATAAAAAAAAGTTATGTTTATCACACAGTAGCCAAAAAGTAGTTTGATTGTATTATTTAAAAAAAGTAGCAAAAGAAGAAACAAGTAATTTATAACTTATTTTTGGCCTTTTCAAAAACTATAATCTTGAAAAAAGAAGAAAATAAGCAAAATTTTATGCACAATCTAGGCCTATATCCAGCCATTAGGGAGGAGGAGGGGATATCATTGGTGTCAATTTGTGGGGAGGGTACGGTGGCCTATGTCCTCCCAAAATTTTGAAACTACCTTTTTCCGGGGGGAGATTTTATTTTCCTTGAATTTTTTTTTGTGTTCATTGAAAAATTAAAAAACGACTATTTTTCCCCCCTCCTCCTAGGTTTTGAGCAATACATTGCCCCCTCCCCCTAAACTTTATATTTTAACTAGCGAATGTAATCCAACGTTCGAAGAATTTATCAAAAATCCCTTTCAGCTCTAAATTGTCAATTTTAGAATTATAATTAAATATTTTAATTATAATATTGTATAGAATTATAATAATATATAATACATTATATTATACATTATGCAATTATAATAATATAATTATAAATACAACTATAATAGAATAATAGAATTATAATTATATATAAATATATTTAAATAATTATTATCAGCTTTTATAATTATAATTAATTTTATACTACTATTCGACGGGAGAAAACAACTCCATACTTTTACCTATGCAGATTTGAAATAGCTTGGTTGCCAAATCAGCATTTTACAAGCTTAGATTTTTGGAAATGACTCAGTTTGGCATAGTCAGGATAAATGTTCATAAAAACATCCCGTAAACAGTAATTATCTCACACAAACATTAAAATCCCATATTAATATCAAAGTTGAAAGCAGTCTACAGGATGATATGGAAACAGTTATGACCTTCGTCAACCCTTATACTAAAGTACTCGGAAATAAGCGAATGTGGCCCAGCCAAAAAAGTCCAGAGGGGGCTGTCCCCCCTCGCATTCCAAATTTTTTTCCAACTCTTACGCACTTCTTATTCAATTCAAGATTTTAAAAAATCGTTACCAGCCCCTCCCCCCTTAAAATAAAATCCTGTGTTTGTACTTGGAGGCATAAAAAGAAGCACAATTATGGTAGATGTACTTAAGCTAAACCTTTACTAGTTGTACTTCAAACTGGTCTTGGGTCGTCCTGGTATCAAGTTCTTTTAATTTCATCAGATTTACCATAATATTTATTTCACCATAAATTTAATTAGTTTACACTTATCTATTTCACCATACTATAATAATAATAGTGCACAGGAGATCACCCCTACATTACTATTGCCCAGTTTATATTAGGGGAGGGAATACCCCCTCTCAGTCCTCTCCTGTTAAGTTTACCTGAGATAGTTTAGTGCAGGTAGCATAGCCAGATTGCTCTTCATAAGATGTCACTACGGTATTTGTTTTAAATTTTTCGCCATGAAAAATTTTTCATGACGATTTTAAAAGTAAACAGTGTTGTGACCATAAAGGTTTTCGCTCTTTATACAGGCTTCCTACAACTTAAACAATCAGGTTTGGACTCTTTTTACTGGTTAAAAAACTGGTTAATGAGTTAAAAAACGATAATCTTTGCAGAAAGATGTAAGATCTTAGACGTAAGATCTTAGTGCTAAAATCGGGCCTATTATACTAGTGTAATGGTTGAATATTGTTTGGATTCTTTAGATTCAAATTTTTTTGCACCTTCTCAACAAGTAGAGGTAGAAAGTAGGCAGAAAGTAGAAGGATAGTCAGGTTGTGATTAAGTTAGGATTTTACCAGTTTATATAAGCTTGAAAAATTAAGCATGTGAGATAATGATGTACTGACAGGGGCTAAGACTTCCACATATTTGAAAGGCCTAATGTGCCTTTGGTCCTTGGACTATGAATATGGTCCACGAATCGAACAGATTCATTGAATAACATCGAGATATCGGGGCCAAAACTTCTTCATGTTTGAAATGTCTAATGAGCCTTTGGTCCTTGGTCTATGAACATTGTCCACGACTCGAACAGATTCATTGAATAACATCGAGATATCGGGGCCAAAACTTCCTCATGTTTGAAATGTATATAAATGTCCTTCTGGTTCTTGGACTACGAATATGGTCCACGTCTCGAACAGATACATTGAATAATATCGAGATGTTGGGGCCAAAACTTCCTCATATTTGAAATGGTTCACATGTCTTTGTTTCTTGAATCTGTGACGTTTCTTTGGCCAAGTTAGTGGTTTTTCCATTACGTCTTTGAGCTTCCCGGAGTCCAACGCCTATTTTGCAGTTCATCGCGAAACTTTAATGCATTAAAAAAAAAAAAATAATGTTTTTTGGTCTACTTTAAGAACACTTAATAAGAATTCAGGTTCAATTTCGTCTATGACTTCTAATTCTTTTAGTTTTTTTTTACAGCTAAAAACTTGGTATTTAAAGAAAAGTAATCTCTTATTGTCGCACCATGATTTAGCACCGCGTTATGGGCCAAAAATGGTACCAAAACGGTGCTAAATCAGATTGGGATTGTCTTTATAGACTACAGTTATTTTTGTTTTTAATTTTTGAAATGCTCAATAGAATGGTATTTATTGTTAATATATGCTTATATATTGGAAGCAGCGGCGTAATTTCGTCAAAATCCTGGGGAGGGGCAAAGTAGTAACTGATTTTTCCAAATCAATGGAAAATGACCAAGTAAGAAATGAAAAATAAGCCATATAGTACCATAAAGGCAAAGATATACTAAAGAAAACTGATCTCTTTCCGTCGATGCTTGATTATGTAGACCTACCTTATTTTCGACAAGAAATTTGAAGACAATAAACTTCAGATAGGGGGGGGAGGAGTTTCCCCCCTGTTCTATTGCAAATTACGGCACTGATTTAGTGTACTGCTTCAGATTTTACCCTTTATTGTCGCCATTTAATGCATCGTCAGATATGGTTAATTCATTTGATCGAAATGTCTATTTTAAAATTCAACAAAATTAAAAAAAAAAAAAAAATGCTTGAACTATTGTATAGACATAAGTAATTGTTAAGAGTATAATGATTTTGGCACAAAGCGCGGGCCGCATAGCCTCCTCTCTTCGCGTATGTTTTGGCTGACTTGAAATCAACAGTAAAATAATAAAAAAATGGAGTGAGTATCTGGTGTATCTGGTATCTGGTGTCAAAAGTCATACCGACTTCTGTTGTAGTGTAAATAAATAGCCCTTTTCTCCATTTTTTCAGTTTATGCCTTTGGTGTTTAATGGTTAAATAAAAACCCAGTTGTTAGACCCTGGGTAGAAATTTTTCGGATAATAGTCGGCATAATTAGCCTTAAATTGGAAAAACATTATAGTAGTTTTCTCCGTTTTGATTTTCCACCTTGGCCAGATATTAATGAGAAGATCAACATAGCATGAAAGAAATATAATAAGATATGAGATTTTGCTGCTATAGATTTCCATAATGATAGTGACTTACAAAAGATTTTATTTTATTTTATTTTATATATATATATATATATATATATATATATATATATATATATATATATATATATATATATATATATATATATATATAAGGATTAAGTGATTTGATTGATTTTTGCTTAGAGAAAGGTTTAGGCTCAGCCAATGGTTTCAGGAGTGGTAACTTGAAGGCGCTTAATGTAAGGGGTTGGGACAAAGAAAAGCTAAAAATTCATTTTGGTGCAATATTGTTTTTAAATAATAAAAAATAACTAAATTTATATTTTTGTAATAAAAATATAAGAAATAGAAGATGAAAAAATTGATGTACAAAACTAGCATTAAGACTAAAAATTTATTTTCTCTCTGTTTATCAATTTTTATTTGACTTTAAACAATTTAAGGAAACTTGTGCACTATCTGGTACTCAGCGCTATAACTGTATCAAGGAAACGAGACACGAAACCCGCCAAACGGGTATTTGCAATAGAGAAATAGAATGCAAAGCGTGGTTTTTATTGCGTTTACGATATTTAAACTGTTGCTTTTTGGGGTATAGGGGGGGGGGGAAGGTACCTAGGTTAGGTCAGGTTACGTATTTAATATATGCTATGATTTACCCCCCCCCCCCTAATGTGCAAATATATAGCCCATATTTGTTTCTAAACAATTATATATTCATCCTATTTTATTTTTTGTGATTAGCATTAACCAAACTTGACTTTTTTGTGGGTACCATATTATGCACAATTACCCATTTAAGAGACAATAATGACTAATCCAAAACATGCTTTCCATTTCAGGATACAATGACATTGTTTTAATTCCTGCGGGTGCGACCAACATTAAAATATCAGAAATCGAAGCATCGAACAACTATCTTTCATTAAGGAACAGTTCTGGGCACTACTATTTAAATGGAAATTGGAGAATTGACTATCCGAGAGATATGAAATTTTGCGGCACAACTTTTAAATACGAAAGAAAGTCTCAGAGCTTCTTTGCTCCTGAAGTAATATCAGCCGTTGGACCAACTGATGAGGCATTATACTTAGTTGTAAGTTGTTTTTATGTTATATTATTCATGTATTACATATATATATATATATATATATATATATATATATATATATATATATATATATATATATATTAACCTATCTAGATTGTTTTTTTTTCATATGGGGAAACAAAAAATTAACTTATTACGAACACCCTTATCAAAAGAACAAGTATCACCAAGCGAAGCTCAGGCTCCTGGTATACAAATTATTATTGTAATTTTCATTCCACAAGGCTTAGCATTCAGTGAGAAACATTTTAGAATCCAGGTTTCACTTCACAGCTATCAAGTGGGAATGTCTTTCTCTAAAAGCTACAAACAAATTACGTTCAAAAACTCCTCCTACTTATTTTCAAGGGTTTCATCCTTCGCGGGTCTCTAATTTCAGTCAGTGGACGATTTATAAATAACATTAAGGGGGCTGGGAGGGGTAAATGAATTTTGCCAAAGATATGACCCATCTAGTTTAATTTTTTGCACCGTAAAATGATAGTTTGACAATGTTCAGGAAAAAATCTAGTGCTGTTTTCAAGAAAAATAAATCGATAAATAATTATGTATAGAATTGTTGCTCGGTTAATAATATAGATAACAATTAATGCAGTAATTGCTTTTATCTACCTCTAGGGTCACACCCATTAACATTTTTTGCACTTTTGTTTTTAATTTAAGGTATAAAACTTCGATTTTATCCACTTAGATCAACCATTTCCAAAGACATTATTTTAAGAAAGAAAAAAACACACTGTACGTATAGTCGGGCACTATATAAAACATATCGCTACGAAATCTGCACCATGAATGCCATCTATAATCTATTTCATACGTGATGTTTTCTATTCCCTTTCAATTTGACCTAGACGACACCAGCGCTATCGGGGGACTCATTTCATCAGCCGGTACAATTTCCAATTTTTATTTAGCTGAAGTTTAATTTGGTATTCATTTTGGTAAAAAAAAAATTTAGAAAGGCATACTTTTCAGTTACTATACCAAGAAGCTAATCCTGGAATTGAATATGAATACAGTATCCCTAGCAACGTGTCAGTAGCTCAACCTGACGCATATCAATGGGCATACGGGGCCTGGAGTGAATGCAATGCCTCTTGTGGGGGAGGGCAACAGACGAGAAATGTCAGCTGCTCAAGAACGTCCAATTTTGAAGTGGTGAGCGACAATCTGTGTGACCCACAGCTAATGCCCTCGTCTGTAAGGTATGTTGTAGATATGTTGTAGATATTTAGATATGTTCTTAGACTGTCAAAAAATTACTTATGAGCCCTGTATTTAGACCTCAAATTGAGGGTGAAGTTTCATTTCAATGGAGATATACATCGTTGCGTAAGCACTCAGGAACTTTCCAGGGGGTGGCAGGAGGACTACTAGTAGCGTTTTTTTTTATTAAGAATATAAATGGGAATTTTTCTTATTTTTCAATTTTATATAGTTTTCAAAATGTGTTCTAGTTTCCTGAGGGGGGTGTTGCTATTCCCATGCGTCGCTCCAATATAACTGCGGTTCTCAAATATTATCTCATATAATCTCCAGCAATTAATTTGTCCACAGTGGTTGATTTTCCTTTTTGTCTCGTAAATTGCGTAATCCCTCCATGTGAAAACCTCGAATTTCAGGATTTTTTAAGTTTTATTTTGTAATATATACTTGATGCTATTGATTTTACTGATTCCACTTTACTGATTGATCCCCCACCCCAAAAAAAGAAGTTAACTGAATACCTACAGTAACACCAAGCTTTTATTAAACTCAAAGATCAGGCTTTTTCAAAGCATGAAAAAAAATTATTAGATTTCATAAATCGAATTGTTTTTGTACATTTGTAAAACACAATTGTCTTTGTTTCCTTTTTTATCTTCTGTTACATCTTAGGGTGCCATAAAGCCAGTAGGCTTTACTATCCCTTTGCAGCAGTCTGACTAACAGTTCAGAACTTTTCTGTGTTATTGAATCATTCAAACCGATGGTTTTCAACATTCGCCTAATATCCAAATACTACTATCTTTTACCCTACAATTCTCGTTATTTATGAATGAACCTAATCACGTTCAAGAGCTCCCAAAAGTGACTGGGTATAAATGGTTCTCAAATCGTCGCTTGGAATTGATCCGTGCTTCCAGTTATTGCTTATATCCTATAGAAATCCAACATGCCTTGTGTAGCCTATTTAATGACATTTCTGTAAATATTATGGATTTAAAAAAGTTCTTTAAATATCAGCTATAATCACCATAACTGTTTTTTTTTTATTTGTTAACTTTGAGTTTTAACCCTAAGCACAGTAATACGGTAGGCGGCTGAGGCAGCTCCTTCGCTGGAAGACTTGTTTTATCAAAAGTATCTTCAGTACCTTGAAATGATTTTGATATTTTTTTAATATTAGATCCATTTTTTTTACCATTAAATGAGATCAATGCCTACTTTCAAGGTAAATTTCATGACCGTAAATTTATTTTTAGCGGGGTTTAATATAAGGGCCATTTTTTTTTACATTTAATTTTTATTCCTTAAAAATTTAAAGTTCCTGTACCGTACATTAAAATGTGTTGTAGAGTTTTTTCTTAGATGCGCCATTTTTTTTTAAATGGTTATGATAGAAATGAATAATTTCAAGGTACATTTCAGTACCTTAAAATGATTTTGAGAGTTTGTTAATAGAAGCGCCATTTTTTTTTTACATTTAAATGATAGACTTGCATCATGTAAATGTAAATGTACGGACATGGCCTTTATTTGTAGAAGGTTTTAATAAAAGATCCATTTTTTTTTTAACTGTTTATTTGATTAATTCAAAATGGAAATTAAAAGTTAATTCCAATAATATGAGGGGTTGAAGGTGTCATAATAATAGCCATTTTTTTTTTACCTTGAAAGTAATGAAATGACTCAGTTAATTGGACATTACCTGACCTTAAAATTATGTGGCTCGTGATTTAATATCAGCGCCATTTTTTTTTAAATGTAATTTAGAGTAATGCTTAATGTATATTTAACGTTAAGGCCCTTAATTTGAGGTTGTTAGGGTGTGCATCTAAGAGCCATTTAGGCTTTCTGATAGAAAAATGTAAAAAAAGTGCGAAAGCACTACTTCTATATTGTGCATTTGCGTAGTTGTTGTGAACTATATTGTTGACATATTGTTGAGCTTCAGTTGTTGTTTTTCTTTTTTAATTTCTAGCCTAGCTAGATTACAAGAAAGTGGAATATTTGGCAACCAATCATCATTCATTTGTAAGATCTGACCTAACAATTAACTGACCGAACAAGAGTGCTGTGGGGTGATACCTCCCTCAGTATTGTAGGAAACGTTTTTCTGACACTTATTTTTGTGCTTCTTTTAAGTAAACTAATTTAATTTATATTTTGTAAAATTATGTACAGTAATGTATCAGTGGGCATCAACTGTTATGAAGCATGAGGGGTGGCTCATTTCGTTGGTGGACTGAGGGGGGGGGGCATAGGTGCCTCAAAGAGTGCATTTTAATGCGTAAATATTGTAAGTTTCATTGAGTTTTCAGACGAATATGGATGAATTTTGGGATGGGGATGTTAGAAATTAATGTTTAATCGCTCTTGATTCTCAGAAATATTTTCGGTCTACACCTTCATTATAGGTGCTATGGGGGGTGGGGTTAATAGTGTCCCTCCCATTTCAAGAATCTTTTTCTATATTACATTGAATAATTTACCTGCCAATCGGCACAGAGGTGGAAAAGGCGAGGTGGGACATCATTAGCCTCGGAAAAGGCGAGGTGGGACATTATTAGCCTCACCAGGAAATTTCGTGAGCGGGTGGGAGGGGGGTTGGAAGTGCTACCAGAAGTTTGGTTTTTAGCGCCTTTAAATGGTGATATTTCTCTTTTACCATTTATATACGGTGTTTCAATGTATTTAAATATATACGTTACCGTGAATGTCCGAAATTGGTGAATTACGACATTCACCGGTGAATGTCCGAAATACCTTTTTTCTCCTTGGATTTAGTCAGCGTTGTCAGTCAACTTTTTCAAATTCAGTGCAAGGTAAGATTACGTTGGATTAGGTTTTTGACCCATTTCTGAGACTTATAACCTAATTTTACCTAACACAACCTAACCTAACCTAATTTAAACTTTTACGATCAAAGCTTGCACAAGACTGAAAAAGCTAATTCGCAAAGCTAATTGAATCCCAGCAGAGAAAAATGAATTTTGGACATTCACCGGTAAATATCGACATTAATCAGATTTCGGACATTCACAGTAGCATATATTACTGTGAATGTGAATGTCCCTATTCCAGAAATCACAATGGCCTCAGCCGCACAGGAGATCAAAAATCACGCAGAATTTCCATCTAAATGAATAATAATATCCCTTTCTGTCCACCCGATTTTTTAATAAAAATATTATCAATGACTTATTTAACAAAACTACTGAACATCGAAATTTTCGACTAAATGTTCAAATTCTGCCAAAGTTTTAATTGTAATCGAATATTTTAATTCTTAAGCATAAAAACCAAAAAAGCAGAGCGATATCATTCATTTACAATTATTGATGAATACAATCTTAAAAAATTAAAACAAATACAATCTGTAAAATTCATCATAAAGAAATCGGGGATTTATGGGGCCTGTATCCTACATCATATTTTGGCCAGGGAGCAACATTAAAACTGAAAACGAACAGAAATAATTCCGTATATAAAGAGACCTGGCCCATCCTCAACCCCTTGCTCATCTCTATAAAGTTTAACCTTGTTTCCCAATTCTTTAAGAACGGCTTCACAAACACAGTGGTCGGTTAAAGCACTAGACACTTTAGTGTAAGAGTGAGGGGTTGAGGAAGGGGATGCTCTTCCTCATGCATGGAATAATTTCTGCTCGTTTTTAGTTCTAATGTTGCTCCTTACTTTCAGTAGAAAACACTGTTTTTTTTATCTAATTATCTCATAACCTTATTTATTTCGCATAAAATTTGAGCTCTGGTGGTATGTAAAACACTGTATATCGGCGTATCTTCTTAAATGGAATCTTTACTAGTTTAAAGTGGGATATTTATGACTCAGTTATAGTTAGATATTAAAGTGAGTTCAGTTAATAAATCACTCCGACTGTTAAGTACAAATTGTGGGTTGATGAGTAGGCGATCTTGTTTATTTCTCGAACAACATTTTATTCTTGCATATATTTATTCTGCATGCTATGTTGCGTGGAAGTTCATGTAGGTGGATAAGTATATGTTATAAGAAGCAAAATATGAAGTCGCAGTAAAATTCTTATTTAAATGATATTTACAGCTGGCGCTTTGTATTTGAGGTTGTAAGTATCTACTGGTGTCCTTGTGTTCATTAGAGCATATCGTGAAATGCATAGACAAATCTTTTATTTTTGGTTTACCTTACTTTAAATGCTTAGGGGGTCCCTAATTTTCGTCGCATGGTGTACAACTTGGAGCATCACGTGAACCGCTCAGGTCTACTACTCGTGAACCACGCGTGGCATATTTTCTGTTAAGCTTGATACAGTTCCGCCACGCTTGGCATGCGTCACCTGGTGTGTATGATATCTGAAAGGTGGTGACCCCTCGATGATTTTCGCCTAAATTAAGATAAAATTTCCTTTAAGAAGATCTGTAAGAGAACCCAACTCTCTTTAACAGTGGCGTCAGTTTACAAAAATCTAAGGGAGAGGGGTAAAATGTATTTTCCAGAATCAGAGGGAGGCAAGATTGCTATTTTTCAGTTTTTCTAATAAAGATAGTGAAAAAAGGGGTTTTTGAATGAACACCCCCTCTCAAGGCATTTTTAAAAAATTGGTGGGGGGGGGGGGGGAGCAAAATTGTCGTTTTTTCACTTTTTAAAAGAAATTACCAAAAACGGGTCATTTTCAATGAAAAAAAAGTGTGTCTTGACTTGACTTGACTTGCTTTATTTACTACTAATTACAAAATAAACTATATACAAGCAACCGCCCGGGGAAGGCTCAAAAAGCCTGATGAAAGACTGCTGCAATCCTCTAATTCTCAACCTCTCAAATGTGTAATCAAAGAGTTTTTTCCAGCATAAAGAAACTTATTTTAATTCCAGACCTGTAGACCTAACGGAAATAAAACAGTTCCATGAATTGTTTGCTTAGCTAGGGTTTTTAATTGCGAGTGGTCTAGGGGTCACTGTGTTTTGCAAGAACATAGCTTTACGTTCATTTTCTAGGATTTTCGTAGGGAGACATTGAATATTTTAAGGAGACTGTCCCTCTTGAAGCCCCCCCCCGGCTACTCCCATTCCAGTACATATGGCAATTTAAATATTAGAAGAATTGGAAATAACTGCTCTATTTCCACAACTATTTTGAATAGCTGACAGCCAATAAATATTAGTAATTTAAAATGGACTAATAAAAGTCGTTACAAATTTTATTTTCTTGCACACAATTGCGCAATAAACACAGTTGTAACAAGTGTCCAAAAGCAACTCCTATTAATTTTTGAAAGTTGTTACAATAACCTACTGGGACACACCCAAAAAAAAAAAAAACATGCAAGCGTATTTTACTTTATAACTGAAATGCCATTTGAAGCCAAGATAATTCTGGCAGCTTTAACCCCCTCCCCCTGTGATTGCAGCCTGGGTCGTAATTAGTGTAGTAAAATTACTGTATAAGGGACTGTTCCATCCTTCTAAAATTTTTTACAAAAAGCTACAGCAATTTATTATGATCTTTTAGCACTTTCAAATTCGCAAAACTTGTGGCTCCATTTCTCTTATTATTTTTCCTTGACTTACTTACCATAGTTAACTACAGTACACCCTTAGTCACTGAGCTTGGTACTTGACGCTCCACTTTTCTTACTATTTTTCCTTGACTTACTTACCATAGTCAACTAGAGTACAGCCTAGTCACTGAGCCTGGTACTTGACGCTCCATTTTTCTTACTATTTCTCCTTGATTTACTTACCATAGTCAACTACAGTACACTATAGTCACTAAGCTTGGTAATTGACGCTCCATTTTTCTTACTATTTTTCCTTGACTTACTTACCATAGTAAACTACAGTACACCCTAGTCACTGAGCTTGGTACTTGACGCTCCACTTTTCTTACTATTTTTCCTTGACTTACTTACAATAGTCAACTATAGTACACCCTAGTCACTGAGCTTGGTACTTGACGCTCCACTTTTCTTACCAGTTTTCCTTGACTTACTTACCATAGTCAACTATAGTATACCCTAGTCACTGAGCTTGGTACTTGACGCTCCACTTTTCTTACTATTTTTCCTTGACTTACTTACCATAGTCAACTAGAGTACAGCCTAGTCACTGAGCCTGGTACTTGACGCTCCACTTTTCTTACTATTTTTCCTTGATTTACTTACCATAGTCAACTACAGTGCACTATAGTCACTAAGCTTGGTAATTGACGCTCCATTTTTCTTACTATTTTTCCTTGACTTACTTACCATAGTAAACTACAGTACACCCTAGTCACTGAGCTTGGTACTTGACGCTCCATTTTCTTACTATTTTTCCTTGACTTACAAAAGTCAACTATAGTACACCCTAGTCACTGAGCTTGGTACTTGACGCTCCACTTTTCTTACTAGTTTTCCTTGACTTGCTTAGAATACTTACCATAGTCAACTGCAGTACACCCTAGTTATTGAGCTTGGTAGGTGGTAGCAGCAACTTTTGACGAAAAAAAATTAAAACGAAACTACGCACTAACTCTCAGTTTGTAACTATTCAAGAAGTTACGCTTGCTTTTGCTTCTAATCTGATGAGTGGAGTCAGAATCTATTTAGTGAAAACTAAAGGCCACCAGAAGCATTCCATGCATGTAGCAATTTTTGATGTCACTATGGTAACCAAAATTCCCGAGACATAATTAAAACATGTGTGATCAAATTTTCAGGGAAACTGAGTTGCTGGCTTATAAAAAATATGCAATGTCAAGGTGAATCAAGTGGCATCCCTAGATGTTTTTTTTGCCTAATTAATTAAAAAAAAACTTTCCGAAAAATAATTTTTTCAAAGAAAAGTAAAGGCCATTTTTAACTTAAGCTCAGGAGATACAAATGCCTGTTAAAATTCAAACCCAAAACGACCAGAAATTACTATTAAAGAATAAATGAAACCCAAAACGAACTGAAATTAAATAAACAATTATAGCAAAAAACATACAACAAGTAATAATATAAATGAATAAATAGATCTTAAAGCAAGTAATGCTTAGATTGAACATGAAAATCAAGCTTGAAAGGAAAAAAATATTTTGCTATTAAAGTACAAATGAAACTTAAAACGAACAGAAGAAATTAAATAAACAATCAATTCGAACAAACATACAATATATATTAATGTAAACGAATAATAAATCTTAAAACGAATGAAAATTAAATTGAATATGCAAATCAAGTTTGAATCGAATAAAAATAACTACAAACAAGAGTTTGAGTATCGCCTCACTGCAGAAGCCTAAAACCTACTGCGTCATTGGCGCCTTACTGAAAACTATATGAGTCTTGAAAAGTCTTGGAAAGCATAAACAACGTCATATTGAATAACAAACATATAATAATATTAACTTTTGAAAGAACCTTCAGTTCAAGATTTTTATTTTCAAGTTTCAATTTTTCATTTTCAATGCTGTAAGGACTAGAAAATTATAAATTTGTAATATACGAGTAATTCGTTTTCAGTGAAGAGCCAATGACACAGAAAGATTTTGGTTTTTACAGTTAAAGAAGGGGACAGTATCCAAATTTTGTTTGTAGTGAAACTATATGTCTTGACCAATCTTGGAAAGAACTAATAAATTAAACTGAATATTTTATGTATAATGATATTAATTGCTGAAAGCTCATCAGTTCAAAATTTTACTGTAATTTTAATATTTATTTTCAATATTAAGTACAAAAGAAAACATTTGTAATATAATTCTTTTTCAGTAAAGCGCCAACGACACAGTAGATTTTAGGCTTCTGCAGTGAGGCGATACCCAAACTCTTGTTTGCAGTTATTTTTATTCGATTCAAACTTGATTTGCATATTCAAGTTAAGTTTCACTCGTTTCACTCGCATATTCAATTTAAGGCTGGATGGCAGAGAACGATGAGGAATAAACGTTATAGCTGTGCTTATTTTTTTATCATTTGCAGACCCTGTAATACTGATCCCTGTCCGGCGAAATGGTTTATTGGAAATTGGACAGAATGCAGTGTCTCCTGTGGAATTGGCGGTGGTGTACAATTTCGTACAGTGTACTGTGAGCAGCAAATGAATGGTCTTTACCCGTCTGTTGTTCCTGATCAAGTCTGCCTTGAAGATGTTGGATCTAAGCCAATTTCATTTCAAAAGTGCAATGAAGACCTAATCTGCCCTTCGTTCTATCTGGAAGACTGGGGACCAGTAAGTCTTACTATTTTCAGTTTTGAATTACCTGAGATAAAACTTGAAATAAATAGTCGTTAAAAATTACCCAAATCAAATCTAACCTCAACCGATTAAACGGATTTGGTTCATTGTAAAAGGCCTCAGAGAGAGAGAGAGAGAGAGAGAGAGAGAGAGAGAGAGAGAGAGAGAGAGAGAGAGAGAGAGAGAGAGAGAGAGAGAGAGAGAGAGAGAGAGAGAGAGAGAGAGAGAGAGAGAGAGAGAGAGAGAGAGAGAGAGAGAGAGAGAGAGAGAGAGAGAGAGAGAGAGAGAGAGAGAGAGAGAGAGAGAGAGAGAGAGAGGGAGAGGGAGAGAGGGAGAGAGAGAGGGAGAGAGGGAGAGAGGGAGAGAGAGGGAGAGAGAGGGAGAGAGAGAGAGAGAGAGAGAGAGGGAGAGTGATAAAGAGGGGGTTAGCCTTCTAATCTCTCTGCCTTCTGAGGAAAAGGTTTGGACTGAACTTATTATATGGATGCTTCAGGTTGTCAACTTTTTTTTTTATTGAGGAATTAAAATGTTGCATAATAGATTACAT
Organism: Artemia sp. Qi Xiang Cuo; assembly: GCF_049724085.1. Lineage (NCBI taxonomy): Eukaryota > Metazoa > Arthropoda > Branchiopoda > Anostraca > Artemiidae > Artemia > Artemia sp. Qi Xiang Cuo. The sequence continues at coordinate 13,496,061 of NC_142800.1, forward strand.
TTATATCTATCATCTACACTGAAGAGGGAGGTTTAATGGTGATCTTTTCCTTAAAAAAGTATTTGTTCCCAGAACTACTCTTGTAAACGGTGAAAATTTTAATCCCCTCTCTCTCCCTCAGAGAAAACGTTTTATGGAGTCCAATTTTCAGGAATGGGTATCATTTAGATGATCTGAACATTGTTACACAAATATTAAACTTGAATTAAAAATAAGGGATGAGGTGGGATAGGGGATTTGTAACCGACCTCACAATTAAGACCCTGGAACCAAACAGTTCGAAGAAAAATTCAGCAGCCAGAAAAATGAAAGCAAAACTCTAAAACACGAAGTTTGGATCACATTATATGCATCAACACAGTCTACTATTTTCGCTTTTTCCAAATCTCCCCTGTTACTATATGAAATTGAATGACACCCCGATGTTCCTACTATTCATCATTTTTGACGATGTTCCTACTATTCAACTATTCATCATTTTTTAACTAGTTAACGTTTTATAGTCATTCATCATTTTTAACTAGTTAACGTTTTATAGGCATTTATCATTTTTTTCACTAGTTAACATTTTATAGTCATTCATCATTTTTTCAATAGTTAACGTTTTATAGTCATTCATCATTTTTAACTAGTTAACGTTTTATAGTCATTCATCATTTTTTAACTAGTTAACGTTTTATAGTCATTCATCATTTTTTAACTAGTTAACGTTTTATAGTCATACATCATTTTTTAACTAGTTAACGTTTTATAGTCATTCATCATTTTTTAACTAGTTAACGTTTTATAGTCATTCATCATTTTTTAACTAGTTAACGTTTCATAGTCATTCATCATTTTTTAACTAGTTAACGTTTTATCGTCATTCATCATTTTTTAACTAGTTAACGTTTTATAGTCATTCATCATTTTTTAACTAGTTAAAGTTTTATAGTCATTCATCATTTTCTTCTTTAAGATTAACCATTTTATTATATACCATTTTATAAAATCGTTAGTATCGTTGGCTTGTTCGGCTTTAGGGATAAATTTTATACCATTCATTCACTATGCTAGCCACAGTATAAAGATATAGCAGTAACTTTACCGCGGATAATTTCTGGCTCTTCATTCTCGGTGCAAACAAACAGCTCCTCCCATTTATTCTTGCATTAGCGCGTACAAACAGCTCCTCTCATTTGATCTGCCATCAGTGGTCCAATTACCCTGGAACACGTATTTTGGCAGAAACTTTCTCAAAATGCCTTTAAAACCAACTTGAGACTTTGAAACCTACTTTTAATTCCTAAAAACATCTAATAATAACATTACACTACTAATTACCGATTTTCATATATGTATTGGAATAAATTAATTTAAGATTAGTTTCTTCAAAATTTAGTGTTCCAACGTTGAAGCCAAGTTTTGCGTCCAAGAGAAATCTGACTTGTCTACCCGTGAAAAGATCTAATGTCGCTTATGTTTCTACATTCTCTGGAGCACTCGCACCGCGGTCCGGGTTTTTATAATGGGTGAGATAGGGAATGATCACACTGCCTATAATTTATATACTTTGATGCTAGCTAACCAGTAATTTTTTCATGATTGTTCTTTCATTTTTTTTTAGTCATAAGAATTTAGTCTAAATTTAGGCTAGTGGGAGATTCCTTTTCCTTAATAAATCATATCAGTTGATATATAAAAAATAGATGTTAAATAAATAATGATTCTAGGAGTAAAATGGCTCTCGTAGTAAAAAAAAATAATTAAAATCAGATTCGCTTTAATGTATATAAAATTTAATTTTATCGCTATTGTGATCATCAATACGGGGAATTTTTTATGATTAAAATATGGACTTTGCAGTATAAAATAAATAAATTAATAGAAAATATAGAATTTTAAGTTTTTCCCTAGTGAAACCAGCTATGAGGAGAAGTTTCTTTTATATTTAAAATATAAAATTTGTAATATGAAATATTTAAATTAATAGAAAATATGACATTTTTATTTTATATCTATTGTGGCCAGATATGTAGGTAAAATTTTTTAAATAATTAAATCACAAAATTTCTAATATAAATTATATAAATAAAAAAATATCAAATTTTACTTTATCTCTAGTTTTACTTATCTTTAGATTTTTAACATAACATTTTGTAAAGTAATATCTTTATAATGAAAAAAATATAAATGAAAAAATCTTTATAGGAACTCTATTGTAATCAGCTATGTGGGGAAAACTTTTTTATAATTGGAATATAGAATTTGTAATATAAGATATATAAACTAATAAAATATAAAATGTTTATTTTACCTTTAGTGTGACCAACTGTGTGGAGAAGGCATTAGACGTCGCAAAGTCACGTGTCATAGAAAAATTGGCGAAACCATTGAAATATTAGATGATGATGCCTGTGGAGAGGAGCGTCCTCTTGAGGAAGAGTTCTGTCACCTACGGCCGTGTGAAGGAGTCGATTGGATTGCGTCACAGTGGAGTGGGGCAAGTTTTAGCCTTGTTTTGATCATTAATTAATTTTTTAATTAATTAACTTTAATTAATTAATTTATATAGTTATTTCGAAGTCATGATTTTAAGAAGTAAAATAATGATTTGTATTTGCTCTCCAAATAATTTTGAATTTGAAGATTCATTTTATGGTTTTATATAAAGTAATCAAATATTGAATATCATAAAATCTAAAAGTGAATTCTCTCAGTTACTGTTGCTGTTAGTACAGCAGCTTGGTGCAATGCTGCTGGCACACTACAACAGTTGTTTTACCAGGTTGTCTTATTATTTTGCATTGGGCAAATTGAACCCAATGACTAAGTTGAAACTCCATTTCAATATAGGCCAGAACTTTTTTCGGACAAAAAGTGATCTGGTTCAATTTGTCATTCCATTTTCTTCATCATTCCGTGAATTTATTTAATTCAAGTTATTTATATTATTTAGTTATATAATTATTTTTTATAATTATAATTTTGTTATTTATATAATTTAGTTATATTATAGCAGTTATTTATATAATTTAGTTTCTTCGAATCAGGGATTTTATTATCATATATAAATGTTACTGTGAATGTCTGAAATCTGGTAATGTCAACATTCACTGGTGAATGTCCAAATTATCTTTTTCTCCGCTTGGTTTCAATTACCTCTGCGAATCAACTTTTTAAGTCTTATGCAAGGTTGGATGGTAAAAGTTAAAGCTAGGTTAAGTTAGGTTGGGTTATTTTAAATTAGGTTAAAAATATCATAATGGGTAAAAAACCTAACCTAACTCAACCTGACCTAAGCCAACCTGTCATCATCAAACCTGGCATAAACCTAAAAAGTAACGTTCACGGTAACACACACACACACACACTTGACTTACTTGACTTGACTTAAGTCCCATTCGTCCTTAAAGGTCGTCTTGGGGCCTCTTTCTTCGTAATGGCGTGGATGTGCCTTTTGTATGCTTCACGGTCTTCTGCTAGGTGAAGAAGGTCCGAAAGGTGGTGAGGTGCAAAGTTTTCTTTCAACCTTTTAGGGGGACGACCACGAGAACGAGAACCGTGAATTTGGCCTTCGAAGGTGATTTTCGGGAGACGGGGCCGACTCATCCGTTGTACGTGACCGAGCCATCGAAGTTGCTGGAGCTGGATCTTCGTGAGAATTGTTTGATGTACTTTAAGGCACTCGAGAAGTTCAACATTTGAGATTCTATCAAGGTAAGTGATCCCGGCGATGCGGCGGAGGCACTTAGTTTCAAATGCTGCAAGTCGACGGTTGTCATTTACCTTCAGTGTCCATGTTTCACATGAGTAGATTGCGATGGGGATGATCAGGGTATCAAAAAGTCGTGTCTTAAGCCGCAGAGACAAATTCTTGCTTTGCCATATGGGCATAAGGGCCCTGAAACTGGAACTCGCGAGGGCGAGACGTCTTTTAATTTCTTTTGATAGACTGTTGTCACTAGTGATCAGACTAACTAGGTAAGGGAACTCGTCGACCCACTGGATAGTCTCTCCGTTAAGTTTCAGGTCTGGCTTAACTATATCCTGCGGCTTTTGTGAGCAGCACATAGCCTTTGTTTTTTATACATTTATGATCATTCCAAAAGAACTAGTGGCTTCGAAGACGTCGTCAAGAACGGCTTGTAGATCCTCGGGTGTTTCAGCCATTTCGTCGATATCGTCGGCGTAGGCTAGCTTATCTATCTGAACACCCCCTATATGTGCGCCACAAGTTGTTTCCACCAGGGATAAGACTGCTGTGCGGAAAAGGATGAACAGCTCTGCAGACAAAAGGCATCCTTGAATGACACCTGCGGAAGTCTGGAAACTGTCAGTGAGACCTTCACTAGTCATGACAGGACTTCCAAATTTTGAGTACATATCCTTGATAAGATCTACTAGGTTTCGTGGGGTTCTGTAATTGAGGAGGATATGCCATAGGCTATTTCTCCAAATAAGTACAAATGCTTGCCTAAAGTCGATGAAGAGCTGATACAGGCCGCGACCGAATTCCAGATATTTCTCTAAAATTTGGCGAACAGTGAAAATTTGATCAACGATCGATCTCCCACGGTGAAACCCGGCTTGGTATTCTTGGATTGCTAAGGATGACACGGCTCTGATTCGTTGGAGTATAATTCGGGTGAAGATCTTGGCAGTTTGACTTGTTAGGCTAATAGGACGGTAATTACCACATACTGCCTTTGACCCCTTTTTGTGTAGTGGAACAATTGTGGCTTCGCACCAATAAGTTGGGAAATGACTCTTTAGCCAGGTACAGGATACAATCTTGTGGAAAAGATCTATAAGTGGTTCACACCGGACTTTCAGCAGTTCTGCCTGTATCCCGTCCAGGCCAGGGGCCTTGTTAGTCTTCAGCGCTTGGATGGCATCTTCGACCTCAGAAAGGAGAGGAGGTGGGCTGGGGTCTGAGACAGTAACGGGCAAGAGGTCCAGGACAGCAGAGTTTGGAAAGATATCAGGATTAAGCTTTTCTTGAAATGCTCCATCCATCTCGATCGGATGCCTTCTGTGCTTTGTATCTGAGAACCATTTTTATCTAGCAGTGTACAAGAACTGAGGCTTTTCTTGCTTGTTAGCTCACGAACTCTCTTATACATGAAGTATGAATTACCTCTCTTAAAATCAGCCTCACACTGTTCACATTTGTCTTTAATGTAGGTGCGATGGGCTCTACGGGTGGCTTTTTCTACAGCACGCTTCAACTGCTTATATCTGTCCCTGCTCTCTCTGTCTTACCTGTCATTGTGTTTTCGTTTCTCAGCATATAATAAAATGATTTCATTTGTTACCCAAGGCTTTTTATCACCCTTTTTGGTTCCTAGGGTGGACATCGCTACTTTGCTGATGATCTTAGAGGAGTCTGTGACCAGTTTATCGATATCCTGTTTAGATAGAGTTACAGGAATATTAGAAAGAAGGTCCGATATTTGAGTAGACAGTTCATCGATGTAGGTTTGGCGAATTTGAGGGTCTTTGAGAAGATGTGTGTTGAAACGAGCGGGTCTATTATTAAGCTTTGCGGAAGATTTCAGGCGTATCTTTAGTGCAGACATGACCAGGGAATGGTCGCTGTCGAAATTGCCACCTGCGAGGGTGACAGTATCTAGCACAGATGATTTTCACCGCCTAGAGACGAGCACGTAATCAATAAGATTACGGGTTTTTCCATCCGGCGAAGTCCATGTCGCCTTACGACGTTCTCTATGTTTGAAGAGAGTATTGGTAATGGCTAGACCACTGTCTCTGCAAAATTCAATGAGGCGTTCGCCCCTATTGTTAAGTCGTCCAAGGCCAAATTTACCCATAACATCTTCATTTCGAGCAGAATCGTTACCAACAATAGCATTGAAGTCGCCAATGACAACAACAATGTCTTGTTTGGGAACTGCGTCAACTAGGATTTGCAGTTGAAGGTAGAAATTATCAGACTCTTCATCTGGTTCGCTGCAGTCAGGAGCATAGACTTGTATGATCGTGATGTTGATCGTTGATCCTTTCATTAGTATCATAATCGACCGTTCTGACACGGACGTTACGGAAATCCGGGATCTTCGTGCTTTACTCGACATCAAAAAACCAACACCTTGGCGATGGACTCCATCGGTTCTCCCAGACACGATCAAACTAGTGTTGTCGATCCTTTCTTCGCCGGTGCTAGGGAGATGTGTTTCTGAAAGTCCCACAATATCCCATTTATATCGGTTTAGTTCATTTAGGACAAGATCTATTTTGCCTTGTTTAGCAAGCGTCCTAACGTTCAAGGTTCCAACAGATAAAATCAATTTAGGAGAAAGCATAGCCTCCGGGTTTGGAGTTAATATGCAAATGATATAATAAATATTTAAATATACAATGGAAATTTTCCTGACATTAGCAACAAGCCTAATCAGCTAGTAAAGGTGATTTCTTTTGTAACTTATTTCATGGCACAACGTATGTCAAAATTCTCTGATATGCCATATGCCCTTTCTAGGGCCGCTACCCGTCACTAGGTTTCATCCATCTTGTGGAAGTTTTGCTTGAATGAGTCAACAGATAGATTTGTTAAATCCCTTAAAAAGATAGTTTTTCCTCAAACTGGCAACAGTGTTTCTTATTGTTTCCAACATTAATACCCCAGTATTTTGTACTATCTCATTATTTTGCATATATATATATAAGGCCCTATTAAGGGGGGTTCTGGGTTTGACCCTCACTCTCCCCTAATTTGTGTCACGAGCCTAAAAAGGTAAGTAAAACGCATATGAACAAATGTGATGTTCTTAAAAGTTTTTTCTTGTACCCCTCCCGCAAAAAAACCGGATGCACCCTTGCTTATATAGTCCCAGTTATTCTCCCCGTCATTTCTTTGCCTACTTGTTTGTTGCCTCATTATACTTTTCCTATTTAATTGGCAACACTGCAACAGCACCTATTGTTAGAATAACCGGAAAATGCCTCTAATGAAGTTGTAATCCATCTAGGGTTTTCTACAAAGTTTTTGTTTCAAGAGCTGTGATAATATAAAAAAAAATGGATAGCCATTATAAAAAGCTAGAAAACTGTGCAAAAAATCAAAGAAAAATTTCAACATTTTTTTTTAAAGATAAAAGATTGTTATACTGACTGATACCAAATCTACCCTGTTTTGACTTCTTCAAGGTGAGCTAGAATTGGTTTAGTCCTGTGAAACTATTTCGAATTTGCACTTGTTTAATGTCTGAATAAACAACTAGCAATATCTATTCAAATATTAATATCCTTATTTTTGATTTACTTGTTTTGACTGCTTTTTGGCAAGCTACCCGTATATCAATCTTAAGAGGTTAGGTTCCAACAGGTTCCTAAAAAATTTTTTGAAGCTCCAATAGAACTTCTAAAACAAGCTCTGGGTGTTAACCCGTACTAATAATAATAATGTTATTATTATCATTATTAAGGTGAAAAGCATAGGATAACGATTTTTCAAGAGGATTGCCGTGCTGCCATCTAGGTTTGGACAAACTTTGGTAATTGCCTAGATAATGTCTCTGAATGTGCTGTATTTGTTTTTTATTTCATCATTTGGATTCACACAGGAAACAGATTCGTATCCAGAAGGGAGGGGAGGGGGGATATCAGGTTCAAACCCTTGGGTTTGATTCCAACATAAAATAACTAAGGCAAAACAAACTTTAAGAGCAATTCGAAATTGTATTTTTTTTTTATTTGGTTTTTATTAACTGCTTCTAGGCAAGCTATGCATATTTAAGTCTTTAAAATAAACTTCAAACATAAAATAATCTTTAGTTTATTTAATATTTATTCATTAAATATGACTGTCTTAATTTAAATATTTTAAACCAAAATATGATGAAATAAAAATTATAAACAAAATATATATAAAGTATTCTTATTTTATAAACTAAAATAACTAAAAGAGATAAAATATAAATAAATAAAATATAAAGCATGATAATATATTTAAAAATTAAACTCAAATTATCTAAAATACAAATATTTCAGTTTATAATAATGTTTAAGATAATTAATTTTTAGTTTACTTAGTTAAAGATAAATAATTTTTAAACGTCAAAATGCATATTTAAATCTTTAATCCGTCCAGCATAAAACAACTAAGAAAAAGCAAATAATAAAACTTATTCGAAAATGAATATGTTTAATGTCACTTTTTTTGGGAAATTGTGAAACTATACCTAATATTTTGTATTTTTGCAGTGTAATGATCGCTGTGGTTTGACAGTTGAAACTAGGTCAGTTCTTTGTGTTGACCCATCCGGATCAGTGGTGAATGAAACCTTCTGTCAAGCTCTACGTAGACCTGATACAGAAAGACCATGTGCTGATGCCACATTGTGTGAACATGGATGGCATGCCACAGAGTGGAGTGAGTGCTCGAGCACTTGTGGAACTGGTAAGAGTTCATGCTTTTTTTATTATTTCTATTTTTTCACGCAACAATTTAGGAAAATAAATAATTTTGATTAAAAATATTAGAAATTAATCTATTTCTAGGGGATAGTTTTGGCATATTTTCTGCCAAATGCAGGGCGAAAATTCAACGAATTGGGCGATTAAACGAATACTCTTTAAGTGTGGTTTTGCCTAGGTTAGCTATTTTTTAAGATTTGGAATTATTATTTTTTTAAATTATTTTCCTGGGATTTGGACATGTATTTCAATGTTTTTAAAAGGACATATTTAGATATGCTTTCTCCTATTTATTGTAATTTTGAATTTTGTAATTTTATTGTAATTTTGGTAGTTCAGTAGCATTGGAATTGATTGGAACTCAATTAATAATTCTATTATGAAGAATATAATTGATTTTGCAATTATGTACCTCTTTGTATATATTTATTATACAAGGGAATTACTACATAAAATCTATCAGAATCCATTATGACTATTTTAAGCCTCTGGACGTGTAAATTTTACTATGGGGCATCAAATGGTGAAACAATTGAAGTGTTGTGTGTTTGAAGAGATAGGAATAAAAGGATAGAGACACAGTTAGAAAAGAATAGAGAGGGGTATGAAGAGAACGATAGAGAGAGAGAGTGGGAGACAAGAGGGAGAGGGAGAAAAGAGAGAGGGAGAGAAAGAAAAAGGGAGAGAGAGGGACAAAAAGAGAAAACCGTCTGGTTTTTTTACAGACAGGAGAGTAGGAAGGCCTCCCCCCCCCCAAGAATATTGTAAGAACGGAAGGAGAAATGAAAGTCAAAACAGAAAGCTAAAACCTCTAATTTCAGTTTTCTGGAGTTATTTAAAAATTGTGTAGCTCTTTAAAGTCAATTTTGGGTATATTTTGTCAAATTTGGGTATAGCGCTTTCTGCTTAATAGAAACAAATTTTATGTCTTACAATTTAATGCATTTCTATTGAATGAAAAACATATATTTTTTGAAGTTGAAGTTAAAAGCAACATAAATACTAAAAAAACGAAAGTTTTTCTGTGTACAAGGAGGGCTGTTCCATCCTTAACGCACTGCTCTTTACACTAAGGTTTTATAGCAATTTGCTGAAAGCATTTTTGACTGCTATAAATGTTCAGCTGATTGCATTTCAAAACATTTCAACTGAAAATTAATTATTAAAAATAATTAGTTATTTAAAGCAAAAACACAAGCAAATGCAAATAAACTCTTAAACTCTTCCATACGTGAGATATTGTGAAAAAAAACTTTGAATACATTCCAACTGCGTTTGTGCTAGAGCTGTTGTTCTTAAGGGTTTCGGGACAGAAGGACAAACTTTACAGTGTGAAGAGCGCCGGGTTCATGAGTGGACAGCCCTCATTTTATATAGAATAATTTCTGCTCATTTAAGTTTTAATGTCGTTTTCTGCTCTAATTTGAAACAAAATGTTTTTTTTTAATTTCTGTTCGTTTTAAATACTACGTCTAGGTGTATCCTAAATATCAGGAGGGCTAATACTCTTTCAAAGAAGACACTTTAAATCAATGCTTACAATAATTTTTTTTCTAAGAAATTATTACCTTAATTACCTTAAATCGCAGCTTGGAGCGAAATTAAGGATTTTCATCCTTGTAATGCTCCGTTATGACTTCAATGGGTTGTTTGCTAAATTTTGGTTGAGGACTCAGCAGCTTCCCAGTTGTACAGGAACTCTTGCTGTAGAAATTCTTCGTCTAGATTTTTCTTGAATGCACCTGTTGAATTAGCAGCCACTGTATTTTCAGAGAGTAGATTCCACAAGTCCGTTGCTAGTTGGCTGAAAAAATGGCTTCTTTCTCGGACTAAGGAACGTTGCTTGAAAATCTTTTTGGAAAGACCTCTAGTCACAGAATGTTCTGGGGGAGGGATAAGGAGACGAGGGGGAACATTTTAGGAAATAATTTTGTGGGTCATTATCTTGTCATCACGTTTCCTCCTGTATGCAAGAGTAGGAAGTTTCAAGTGACATAAACACTCTTTGTATGGCATTTGTTTGAGGCCTTCAACCATTTTGGTTGCTCTTCATTGAACTCTTTCTAGAATTTCTTTGTCCTTCTTGAAATAGGGTGAGGCCAGGGACATTCCAACCTCTAGGTGTGGGCAAACTAGTGCCTTGTAGAGCTTCATAAACATGCTTGGGTGTCTGCTAGAGATAGTTCTTTTGATCATTCCAAGAGATTGGAGGGCAGACAAAGGTATAGATTTTGCATGGGTGCTGAACTTTAGTTTATGATCAACAATGACTCCAAGATCTCTTTCTTCAGAGACTGCAGAAAGAGGGTTACCTCGGAGATGGTATTGCTGATGTGTGTTATGATTACCAAAGTGGATTACGTGGCATTTGTCAAGATTGAACGAGAGAAGCCATGTATCAGCCCAAGTCCCAAGAATATTAATGTCCTTTTGAATAGATTGCCAGTCAGAGGTTGTGGCTGCTTTATCAACAAGTTTTGAATCATCAGCCTAAAGAGTGAGGAGGTTTGAGAGGTGATTGGGTGCATCAGTTACATATAAGCTGAAGAGACTTGGCCCATGAATGGTCCCAGGGGGAACGCCACTTAAAACGGTTGTAGACAAGGAGCAATGAAAGACACCTCGAGAGTCGCGAACTCTTACAACTTGTGTTCTTTCTGAAAGAAAACTCTGTATCCACTGGACAATAACATCATCAACAGCTGCTGCTTTTAGTTTGGTAATGAGGAATTCATGACAAACTTTGTCAAATGCTTTTGAGAGGTCCAGGAGCACCATATCAACAGGTACATCATTATCCAATAATGATGTAACATACTTCTATGTCTGTATAAGATTAGTGTCAACAGATCTTAAAGATCTGAAGCGATGTTGATTGGAAGTGAGGATGTTATTAGTTTCCATTTGAAACTAATAACATCTTAAGAAATTATTATATAGAATAATTTCTGCTCATTTAAGTTTTAATGTCGTTTTCTGCTCTAATTTGAAACAAAATGTTTTTTTTTTAATTTCTGTTCGTCTTTAATACTACGTCTAGGTGTATCCTAAATATCAGGAGGGCTACTACGCTTTCAAAGAAGACAATTTAAATCAATTCTTAAAATACTTTTTTTTCTTCTTTTTTTATTATTAGTAAATACGACGGGTAGTACACTTGGTAGTAACGCAAATCATTTGCTTCTTATAAAGTTTTTCTATGTAAATAAATTTAAAGAAAAAAAAAAAATCTTAAAAATTATTGGCTCCGCAGCTTTTCTGCTTGAAACCTCGCGCCTCTCTTCTACTTCAAGGGCCCTTGAAGACTACTCCGAGGGTTCTGGATGTGTATGACTCCAAGGGCCCTAATAATTTTGATGTAGCTTAGGCGATAGTGAGCTGATCATTTGCTTAAATTTTGCTGAAGCATTTGCTGATTTTAATTGCTTTTTTTTGTGGAAAGGCATTCAGACTCGTCTTGTCTTCTGTGGTTCCAAAAAGGGTGATTGTGTGACTGAAGTATCAGACGAACTCTGCGACCCAACAAAACGATACGAAAACACAACTGAATGTCACAATGAACAATGCCAAGGTCAATGGTTTACCGGTCCATTTTCAAAGGTAAAATTTTTGTAATTTTTACGTGTGTTATATTTACTAGTTAATTTTTGGCTTATTTAAAGTATCAGGGACATAAAAAAAAAAATTGACGAATGACAGTTCTTAAGCCGAACTGGCCAGCCATGACAAAAAACAGCAAAGAGAGGTAAAATTAAATGAAAAGACAACAAACGAGACTGCGGCCAGTAGAGAGAAAGATGAAAGACTAAAACAACGCGGATATTTCGCCTGTATGCAAACTAGGCGTCCTCAGCACAAGAGAAACAAAAATAAAAAAACTAAACTAAACTAAAAAAAATAAACCACCACCAATATTAATAAAATACAATTGTTGAAATCGATCCCCTTAGGGAAAAGAAGCTATTAGAGTTACTTCGATGAGAACACCAAAGCAACTGAGGGAAAAGTAAAAAAATTGGCAACACTGGACCCTTTTTAGGTCTATTCATGCTTGAAAACTGTTATACTTTTAAAGTTTTCTTTGATCGATCAGACTTTATTCTAGATTATTTCGATCGTTTCAAAGTTTTTTAGACAGTAACTTGAACAATAAACATTTTAATTACCAGTTTGGCACATTGAACAGTGAAAATAAATAACTGCCACCTTAAACAGTGAAAATAAATAAATGCCACCTTGAACAGTGAAAATAAATAAGTGCCATCTTGAAAAAAAAACTCCAACGGAAAATTCACCCCTCCTCCCGAAAAATATAGGCATAATTCCCAGTAACAAATACTATACATAAACAGTGGGCAATTTTATAACTTAATGACCTCTTCCCAAGGGCTGTGAGGGATCAGGCTATCTCCAAAGTATAATTTTTGGGATGTCAACTATGCTGTACAAAATGGCTATCTCAAAGTTTTGAGCGTATGATTTTGGCAGAAAATGGCGTAGATTATTTCGATCGTTTCGAAGTTTTTTAGCCAGTAACTTGAACAGTGAACAGTTAAACTACCAGTTCGCCACCTTGGATAGTGAAAATAAATAACTGCCACCTTGAACAGTGAAAATAAATTTGTGCCACCTTTAAAAAAAAAATCACCCCCCCCCCCCGAAAAATGTAGGTATAATTCCCAATAATAAATACTACACGTAACCAATGGGCAATTTTATAAATTAAAGTCCTTTCCACAGGGGCTGTGGTAGATCATCTTGCCTCCAAAGGTATAGTTATTGGGCCTTTCAACTATACTGAACAAAATGGCTATCTTAAAGTTCTGATCGGACGCCTTTGGGGAAAAAGTGGCGTGGGAGGGGCTTAGTTGCTCTCCAATCTCTTTGGTCACTTAAAAGGGGAACTAGAACTTTTTGTATCCGTTCGAATGAGCCTTTTCCTGGTATTCTAGTGCCGGACATAACCGAGTTTTTTGTACAGCTTGTTGTTTGAAATCTGATTAATCAAACAGGTACCCAAGAATATCCGTAGGCAAATTATATGGAAAAATTTAACAAATCCTCCGTCTTCCAAAGCGTCCATGTTTAAGAACCATACTCCACCACTGTCATCACTGTAGCTTCGAATCGCTGACTTATATTCCTATTCTTCCAATTTTTTTTCAACTGTGAAAAAATACCCACGGCCTTGGCTATTCTACTTTTTACATCTTTACTGCATCCACCATCTTTTTTGATAGTGCCACACAGGTAACCGAAGATATTCACTCGATCGATCTTCTCGTTACCTAGAAGCACATTTTCACCTTCATTTATTCCAGTCTAAGCGACTTAGTCTTCTTGACATTAATTGTCAAACCTATTCTAACCCTATGACCTCACAAAAGCTCTAAAAGTTCATCCATTTTGCTAATCAGTTTCATCTAGGATGCTTAAAGCATCAGCATAATCTAAGTCCAAGAAATTTTTTCTTTCCCATTTGATTCTGTGTTTTCTCATCGCCTTTCCTGTGCTCCTTAAGACTAAGTCCATCAAAATGATCTAATAAATGGGAATAGGACAGAACCCTGCTTAACTCCTGATTCAATATCAAATCAGCTACTAACTTTATTTCCTACATTAACCTCAGAAATTTTGTTCTTGTATATAGCACTAATCACTTTAACGCATTTATCTGGTACGCAATACAAGGTAGCCTATACGAGAACCTTCGCCTTTGTACCATACAGGAACCTTCGCTAAAGCTCGCCTTTCGGTGGAATCAAACACCTGTTCATAATCAAACAGTTCGTGGTAACGAACTGTAAGTAAGGGGCGACCCGGCTCAATGGTAACCGAAACTCTAAAAAATGGAATTTTGATACCAATAGGTACATCAAAAGAATCAGATTTTAATTCTGATTTCAAAAAAATAAGTTTCATCAAGTTTAATCTTACCCATCAAAAGTTACGCGCCTGAGAAAATTTGGCTGATTTTCGAAAATAGGGGGAAAGATCCCCTAAAAGTTATAATGAAATTCACACCATCATATTCAGCGTATCAGAGAACCCTACTGTAGAGGTTTCAAGCTCCTATCTACAAAAAAGTGGAATTTTGCATTTTTTGCCAGAAGAAAGATCACGGGTGCGTGTTTATTTGTTTTTGTTTTTTTTTCCCAGGGGTAATCGTATTGACCCAGTGGTCCTAGAATATCGTAAGAGGGCTCATTGAAACGGAGATTTAAAGTTCTAGCGTCCTTTTTAAGTGACCAAAAAAAATGGAGGGCAGATACACCCTCTCCCACGCTCCTTTTTTTTCTCAAAGTCACCCAATTAAAATTTTGAGATAGCTATTTTGTTCAGCATAGTCGAAAATCTAATAAATATGTCTTTTACGATGACTTAATCCCTCACAGTTCCCAGGGGAAGGGAAGTTATGAACTTTGCCCATTGCTTACATATTGTATTGGTTAGTCGGAAGTATACAGACATTTTCTGGAAGAATTTTTTTCTGGTGGGGGGGGGATGGAGGAGGGGGTTACTCGGGAGAATCTTTCCGTGGAGGATGTTTCTTTGGGGTAAGGGACATTTCTATGAAAGGGGCGCCGGATTTCCAAGCATTAATTATTTAAAAAACGATCAGAAATTAAATTAAAGAAAACAAGTTTTTTCAACTGGAAGTAAGAAGCAACATTAGAACTTAAAACGAACAGAAATTATTACGTATATGAGGGGGTTCTCCCCCAAGTCAATACCTCGCTCTATACGCTACAGTTTTTTTAGTGCTTGCACAAGAGCTGTCTATTCTAATTAAACGGCCTTTGTGATTCAGGGGTTTGTGAATAAAAAAAATTTTTTACTTTTAACGTTAAGAGCGTGGTATTGAATAAGGGGAGAACCCCATCATATACGTAATAACATATACGTAATAAAAAAAAACAATAAAAAAAAACAAGCGATACGGCTCAATAGTAATCGAAACTTTTAAAAACGGAACTTTGGTGTCAATAAATGCATCAAAAGAATGGGCTTATAATGCTGATTTTAAATATATGAATTTCATTAAGTTTAGTATAACTCATCAAAGGCTACGAGCCTGAGAAAATTTACCTAATTTTTTTTAAAGAGGGGGGAAACATCCCTTAAAAGTGAAAGAATTTTAATGAAAATCACACCGTCAGATTCAGCGTATCAGAAAACCTTATTACAAATATTTTAAACTCATATCTGCAAAAATCTGCAACTTTGTATTTTTTGCCAGAAGCAAAATATACGAATACAGAAATTCGTTACGTAATTTAATTTGTAAATTATGTCAGAACCAAATTTAGAGACAGCCATTTAGCAAAAGAAAAGTAAAATTTTTATGCAAATTTTGTTTACTTGTTCAATGACGGCGAGCCAAAATAAAAGCTGCATTAACTAACAAACGATCAGAAATTAAATAAAAAAAACAAGTTTTTTAAACTGAAAGTAAGGAGCGACATTAAAACTTAAAACGAACAGAAATTATTTTGTATATGAAAGGGGCTGTCCCCTCCTCAACGCCTCGCTCTTTACGCTAAAGTTTGACTCTTTCTCAAAACTTTATTTTTTAAAACAATAAAAAAACTTTAGCTTAAAGAGCGAGGCGTTGCGGAGGGGACAGCCCCTTTCATATACGGAATAATTTATGTTCGTTTTAAGTTTTAATGTCGCTCCTTACTTTCAGTTTAAAAAACTTGTTTTTTTTATTTAATCTATAATGAAAAGATCTTCTCAATTATTGATCTAACAGTAAAAATTAGGTCAAAGCATCCTATTTTTCTTTCTAAAACCAAACTGTTCTTTGTTTAGAGCTTTATCCACAGCAGCTCTAAGTATAAAATGTATAACCATACTAAATAATTTGCTTCCTAAAGAACCCAGGCTCATGCCTCTGTAATTACCACACTCACTCTTCTTACCTTTCAAACAGTTCGTGGTAACGAACTGTGAGTAAGGAGCGACCTGGCTCAATAGTAACCGAAACTCTAAAAAACGGAATTTTGATACCAATAGATACATCAGAAGAATCAGATTTTTATGCTGATTTCAAATATGTAAGTTTTATCAAGTTTAGTCTTACCCGTCAGTAGTTTGCGCCTGAGAAAATTTCCCTTATTTTCGAAAAAAGGGGAAAACAACCCCTAAAAGTCATAGAACTTTAAATGAAAATCACACCATCAGATTCAGCGTATCAGAGAACCCTTCTATGGAAGTTTCAAGCTCCTATCTGCAAAAATGTGGAATTTTGTATTTTTTGCCAGAAGAAAGATCACGGATGCGTGTTTATTTTTTTATTTTTTTTTCCAGGGGTGATCGTATCGATTCTGTAGTCCTAGAATATCGTGAGAGGGTTCATTCGAAGGGAAATTAAAAGTTCTAGTGCCCTTTTTAAGTGACCAAAAATTGGAGGGCAATTTGGCCCCCTCCCACGCTCATTTTTTTCTCGAAGTTATCAAATCACATTTTGAGATAACCATTTTGTTCAGCATAGTCGAAAATCTAATTAATATGCCTTTGAGGATGACTTAATCCCTCACTGTTCCCGGGGGAAGGGCTGCAAGTTATAAAGGTTGCCCATTGTTTACATACAGTATTGGTTATTGGGAAATATACAGGCCTTTTCAGAAGGAATTTTTTTCTAGTGGGGGTTTGGGGTCAGAGAAGGGGTTAAGGAGGAAGATTTTTCCCTGCAGGATATTTCCTTGGGGCAAGGGACATTTCTATGAAGGGGGCGCCGGATTTCCCAGCATTATTTAAAAAACGATCAGAAACTAAATAAAAAAACAAGTTTTTTTCAACTGAAAGTAAGGATCAACGTTAAGAAATAAAACGAACAGAAATAATTACGTATATGAGGGGGTTTGTCTCCTAGTAAATACCTCGCTCTTTACTTCAAAGTTTTTTTTATTACTTTCAAAAGAGCTATCTTTTATAATTAAACGGCCGTTGTGATTCAAGGGTTTGTGGTTCGAACAAAATTCGAACTTTAGCGTAAAGAGCGAGGTATTGACTAGGGAGCGAACTCCCTAATATACGTAATAAAAACATACGAATATAGAAATTCGTTACGTAAGTTAATTCGTAAGTTACCTTAGAACAAAATTTCGAGAAAGCCAATGAACCAAAAAAAGGAAAATTTATATGCTAATTTCGTTTTAGTTATTCATTTACGGTGAGCCAAAATCAAAGCTGCATTAATTCAAAAACGTTCAGAAATTAACTAAAAAAAAAAACAATTTTTTTAACTGAAAGTAAGGAGCGATATTAAAACTTAAAACGAACAGAAACTATTCCGTATATGAAAAGGGCTGTCCCCTCCTCAATGCCTCGCTCTTTACGCTAAAGTTTGACTCTGTCTCACAACTTTATTTTTTAAAACAATAAAAAACTTCAGCGTAAAGAGCGAGGTGTTAAGGAGGGGACAGCCCTTTTCATATACGGAATAATTTCTGTTCGTTTTAAGTTTTAATGTCGCTAAAAACAAAAAAAAATGTTTTTTTTTAGTTAATCAGAAGAAAGATCACGGATGCGTGTTTATTTGTTGTTTTTTTTGTGTGTCTTTTTCCCAAGGGTGATCGTATCGATCCAGTAGTCCTAGAATATCGTAAGAGAGCTCACTTGAACGGAAATTAAAAGTTCTAGTGCCCTTTTTAAGTGACCAAAAAAATTGGAGGGCAACTTGGCCAAAAGTCCCCCAATTTCCCAAAGTCACTCAATCAAAATTTTGAGATAGGCATTTTGTTCAGCATAGTCGAAAATCTGATAAATATGTCTTTGAGGATGACTTAATTCCCCACTGTTCCCGGGGGAAGGGCTAGAATTTATGAACTTTGCCCATTGTTTACATATAGTATTGGTTAATGGGAAGTATAAAGACGTTTCAGTAGGGATTTTCTTCTGATAGGGGGGGGGGTGTCAGAGGAGGGGGTTAAGGGGGATGATCCTTCCATGAAGGATGTTTCCTTGGGGAAGGTACATTTCTATGAAGGGGGCTCCGGATTTCCCAGCATTATTTAAAAACGATCAGAAATTAAATAAAAAAACTAGTTTTTTCAGCTGAAAGTAAGGAGCAACATTAAAATTAAAAACAAACAGAAATTATTACGTATATGAGGGGGTTCGCCACCTAGTCAATACCTCGCCCTTTTCGCTAAAGTTTTTTTAGTACTTTCTAACGAGATATCTATTCTAATTAACCGGCCTTTGTGATTCAGGGGTTTGTGATTCGAACAAAATTCAAACTTTAGCGTAAAGAGCAAGGTGACGACTAGGGGGTAAAGTCCCTAATATACGTAATAAAACATACGAATATAGAAGTTCGTTACGTAAGTTAATTCGTAATTTACGTCAGAACAAAATTTCGAGAAAGCCATTTAGCCAAAAAAGGAAAATTAATATGCAAATTTTGTTCTAATTATTTATGTACGATGAGCCAAAATAAAAGCTGCATTAATTCAAAAACTTTCAGAAATTAAATAAAAAAAAAAGTTTTTTTAACTAAAAGTAAGGAGTAACATTAAAACTTAAAACGAATAGAAATTATTCCGTGTATGAAAAGGGCTGTCCCCTTCTCAATGCCTCGCTCTTTACGCTAAAGTTTGACTTTATTTTTCAAAAAAAAAAAAATTTTAGCGTAAAGAGCGAGGCGTTGAGGAGGGGACAGCCCTTTTCATATACGGAATAATTTCTGTTCCTTTTAAGTTTTAATGTCGCTCCTTACTTTCAGTTAAAAAAATTGTTTTTTTAGCTAATCAGAAGAAAGATCACGGATGCGTTTTTTTTTTTTTTTTTTTTTTATTATCCCAGGGGTGATCGTATCGATCCAGTAGTCCTACAATATCGTAAGAGAGCTCATCTCAACGAAAACTAAAAGTTCTAGTGCCTTTTTTCGGTGACAAAAAAATTGGAGGGCACCTTGGCCCCCTCCCACGCTCATTTTTCCCGAAGACACCCAATTAAAATTTTGAGACAGTCATTTTGTTCAGCATAGTAAAAAATATAATAAATATGTCTTTGAGGATGACTTAATCCTCCGCAGTTCCCGGGGGAAGGGCTAGAATTTATGAACTTTGCCCATTGTTTGTAGTATTGGTTGATGGGGGGGATGTCGGAGGAGGGGGTAACGGGGGAGGATCCTTCCATGGAGGATGATTCCTTGGGGGAAGGTACATTTCTATGAAGGGGGCGCCGGATTTCCAAGAATTATTTAAAAACAATCAGAAATTAAATAAAAAAACAAGTTTTTTCAACTGAAAGTAAGGAGCAATATTAAAACTTAAAACAAACAGAAATTATTGCGTATATGAGGGGGTTCGCCCCCGTAGTTAATACCTCAGCCTTTATACTAAATCTTTTCTTAGTACTTTCAAAAGAGCTTTAGTACAATTCTAATTAACCGGCCTTTGTGATTCAGGGGAATGTGATTCGGACAAAATTCGAACTTTAGCGTAAAGAGTACGGTATAGACTATGGGGCAAACTCCCTAATATGCGTTATACAACATATGAATATAGAAGTTCGTAACGTAAGTTAATTCGTAAGTTACGTCAGAACAAAATTTCGAAAAAGCCATTTAGCCAAAAAAGAAAAATTAATATGCAAATTTCGTTTTAATTATTCATGTACGATGAGCCAAAATCAAAGCTGCATTAATTCAAAAACTTTCAGAAATTAAATTAAAAAAAAAAAGTTTTTTTAACTGAAAGTAAGGAGCGACGTTAAAGCTTAAAACGAACAGAAATTATTCCGTATATGAAAGGGGCTGTTCCCTCTTCAATACCTCGCTCTTTACGCTAAAGTTTGAATCTGTCACACAATTTTATTTTTTAAAACAATAAAAACTTTAGCGTAAAGAGCGAGGTATTGGAGAGGGGACAGCCCCTTTCATATACGGAATAATTTCTGTTCGTTTTAAGCTTTAATGTCGCTCCCTACTTTCAGTTAAAAAACGTATATTTTTTTATTTAATCAAGGAGGCACACTTGTGCCTCTATAAAGAGGCGACCCACCACAATATTAAGCGATTTCAGGTCCTAGAGGTCGCAGAGAGACGGTGGTTATTGCATTTTGTAGCCCAAGCTCAAACTAAGAAACTTGCAAAATTTCATCCTCCTCCGACTTTATCTTCATGGGGTAAACTGGGCCGGAAGTTTCGACCCTCCCACCACAGCCCCCTTTAACGTTGTCCGATTGGGCTGAAATTTAGAGGTTAAGCTTTCCTAGGGCCCGGGAGCTTATCCTCGAAATTTCAGCTCAATCCGATCACTCCTTCCCTGTTTTCAAAAAACCAAATATACCCACTTAAAAGTCAATTCTTTTTTTTTTATTATCCACGCCTACAGGCCCCAGTTGGCACCGGATCCGGTTGAATGAGGACTCATTCGAAGCAGAATTCGACCTGTTAGGGCCTTTTGATATTTTCAGACCGAAAAAATTATCCCCCGAATTTACATTTACGAAAAACCTAGTTTTCCTATATTAGCCCATGTTAATTTTTCCCACCACAACCCCCCTTTAACGTTGTCTGATCGGGCTGAAATTTAGAGGATAAGCTTTCCTGGGGCCTGGGAGCTTATCCTCGAAATTTGATCAATCTGATCACTCCTTCCCTGTTTTCCAAAAACCAAATATCAAGTTTTGCTTGCGTCAAAAAGATTCATCACCTCACTAAAAAACAATATTAATTATGTCTCTTTAGTGTAGTGGTGAGACTTTTGGCAGTCAGGCGGAAAACCCGAGTTCGATTCACCGTTAGAACAAATTTTGTATATACTGAATTTAAATAAAAAAAAAAAATCAGTTTCTTTTTTAAATTATTTGAAAAAAATTATGTTTTCTATAGAGTTAAAGAGGCTGAGTTACAAGGTCGACCCTTAAAACACCCTGTCGAGAAAGAAAAGAATAATACACAATCATCTAACAGTTAGTCAAGCAATAATAAGTAATCAAGGAGGCACACTTGTGCCTCTATAAAGAGGTGACCCACCACAATTTTAAGCGATTTCAGGTCCTAGAGGTCGCAGAGAGACGGCGGTAATCGCATTTTGTAGCCCAAGCTCAAACTAAGAAACTTGCAAAATTTCATCCTCCTCCGACTATCTTCATGGGGTAAACTGGGCCGGAAGTTTCGACCCTCCCACCATAGCCCCCCTTTAACGTTGTTCGATTGGGCTGAAATTTTGAGGTTAAGCCTTCCTAGCGTCTGGAAGCTTGACTTTGAAATTTCAGCTCAATCCGATCACTCCTTCTCTGTTTTCAAAAAACCAAATATAGCCACTTAAAATTCATTATCTCTTTTTTTTTTCTTATCAACGCCTACAGTCCACAGTTGGCAACTGATCCGGGTGAATGAGGACTCATTCGAAGCAGAATTCGACCTGTTAGGGCCTTTTGTTATTTTCAGACCGAAAAAATTATCCCCCGAATTTACATTTACAAGAAACCTTAGTTTTTTTCAAATAATACACATAAACAGGTTAGACATGCTATGTTATGAAAATATCCTGCGCGTCAATTTTCATAACAAAGCATGTCTAACCTGTTTATGTTTATTATTTGAAAAAAAAACTACGTTTTCTAAAGAGTTAAAGAGGCTGAGTTACAAGGTCAACCCTTAAAACGTACAGGGATTAGGAGGCACAGTTTGGGGGGCTGTTAAAGAGGCTGAGTCACAAGTTCGAACCTTAAAACGTACAGGGATTAGGAGGCACCCTGTACGACGTGATTTGAGTATTCAGGAATTAAAAGCCTTAACAGAAGAATGTTCAAGAGCGGGGGGTTTGGGGGGCGGTACCCCCCAACTTCAACTCCTGACACGATCAGCTAACAGTTAGTCAAGCAATAATCAAGGAGGCACACTTGTGCCTCTATAAAGAGGCGACCCACCACAATGTTAAGCGATTTCAGGTCCTAGAGGTCGCAGAGAGATGACGGTAATTGCATTTTGTAGCTCAAGCTCAAACTAAGAAACTTGCAAAATTTCATCCTCCTCCGACTTTATCTTCATGGGGTAAACTGGGCCGGAAGTTTGGACCCTCCCACCACAGCCCCCCTTTAACGTTGTCCGAACTCGTTTCAGGCTCTAATGGTCTCCAAAATCAACAAACTTGTAAAACAAACTGTTTTTCTGAAAACAATTGCCCACATTTGTTTTTCTAAAGACAACAAAACAATCGTCCATGATCTGCCGCGGTTAGGGAGCGAAGGTCTTAACCTGATCGATCTTGACAAAACCAAAATTTGTGCAGGCACAGAAGCTCTAGTCGAGTACAATAGGCTTCGACAAAAATACCATCCCCATCTTTCTCAATTCACAATCGTTAAACCCTTCAAAGTTTCCAAAGGTCCCTAGGCGAAAAAGCAACAATTAAATCGGGATACGACCACAACTATTGGCACAGATAAACCGCCTAAAAAGTCCAAATCATCTGCACTCAAAGATAATCGAAGGTCTCGCTCAGCTTCTAGTGTGAAAGCGGAACCCACAAACGCTGACAGTAAGAAAAAAGCCAACACCAAGAGACTAAACACTGAAAAAGTCCAAAGCTTGATACCCCCCCAAAAAACGGGGATTGAAACAGCTGTCAATCAAGAATATCGCAGTTGCATAGGCCCAGGTCGACGAGGCCTCAGAAACACAGACGGCTCAGCGTTTTATGCAAATGCAGCAATGCAGTGCCTTTTTGCCATGCAACGCTATCTTTTTGACGTACTCTCTTTAATGCATGGTCCCCTTGCAGAAGAACTGAAACGCTTGGCAACCAGTTCACTGAAAACGTACGAAACAATGGACGCTGTTCGTAAACTCCTACCGCCGCAGTACAAGTACCAAAGCAGAGATCAGCAATCATTGTGCGAATTTTGGTTTCACCTATTCCAACAGCTTGACGCAGAAAATTGAGCCAATGACGTGAGTGCCTTACGATCTCTCTACCAATACAAAATCCATCGATTCAATGTATGTAGCACATGTCACTGGTCTAGAAACTAAGTACATCTCGAAGGCACTCCCGACTGTTCCTTCCCAATCCCAGGTGTACTCAATCAAACGAGCCCGCAATCAACGAAGTAATCGACAACAGCGATATATCTTTCAATTCGGTTCTAATCCCGAAATAGCCTGGTGAAACATGTCCCAACGATCACGTCACCAAACTGAAAAAATTTGTCACTGAAACTCCCGAATTTTTAGCTCTAAATTTGGACAGGTGAACACTCAGACACAAGATCACGCGCTGCGTTGTTGACTTTGATCCAGAAAAACTTATTCTGCATCGAACAGAAGACGTGGACCTCACGCATGGCAACATCTACAACCTCGGTACAATGTCGTAAATAAATTATCGTGCAAGCGCCGTTGATATTCATACCGGCTCCAGCTTTGTAAATCAAGCCCACTACTTTGTGTACCGCAGAACACTGGAAGGCGCTTGGTGTAAATGAAACGACTCTGAAGTTCGAGTCATCAAAAATGCTTCAGAAATAGACTTTTCAGGTATGACATTCATGGTACTCCAAAAATTATAGTTCAGTAATTAACAACACTTTTAGTCTCGTTTAAGGCTCTAATGGTCTCCAAAAGCAACAAACTTGTAAAACAATCTGTTTTTCTGAAAACAATTGCCCACATTTGTTTTTCTAAAGACAACAAAAACAATCGTCCATGATCTGCCGCGGTTAGGCAGGGAGACTACCATTTCTTCCTCGTATTCTGTTGTCTGTCGTAGGTCATATCTTCCATATTTAAAAACCAGACTCAACCCAGAAAGAGCAGTTAGCCAAAAAACTGTCCAAACACACAACAGAGTACAAACAGTGGCGCCTCAACGTGGCGGGGACGTGGCAACGGGTTGCAATTACGCTAAATATAATCGTAAATGCAAGCCGAAAACATCACTGTTTCCACAGTCCTTTCCTAGTTTTACATATTGGTAAGACACACCCAGATAAGGGACATCTTGCGGGTTGCACTTGAAACTGATTGTGCACCACATTTTGGAAGTCTTCTCTTCATGTCTAAATTATTTGAAAAAAACTACGTTTTCTAAAGAGTTAAAGAGGCTGAGTTACAAGGTCAACCCTTAAAACGTACAGGGATTAGGAGGCACAGTTGGGGGGCTGTTAAAGAGGCTGAGTCACAAGTTCGAACCTTAAAACGTACAGGGATTAGGAGGCACCCTGTACGACGTGATTTGAGTATTCAGGAATTAAAAGCCTTAACACAAGAATGTTCAAGAGCGGGGGGTTTGGGGGCGGCAGCCCCCAACTTTAACTCCTGACACGATCAGCTAACAGTTAGTCAAGCAATAATAAGTAATAAACTGTACAAAAACGTGCAGAAATTATTTGAAAAAAACTACGTTTTCTAAAGAGTTAAAGAGGCTGAGTTACAAGGTCGAACCTTAAAACGTACAGGGATTAGGAGGCACAGTTGGGGGGCTGCCGCCCCCCAAAACCCCCGCTTTCGCAGCCTTTAAATAAAAAAAAAAATTTTAACTGAAAGTAAGGAGCGACATTAAATCTTAAAACGAACAGAAATTATTCCGTATATGAAAGAGGCTGTGCCCTCCTCAACGCCTCGCTCTTTATTCTAAAGTTTTTATTGTTTAAAAAAAGAGTTGTGAGAAAGTCAAACTTTAGCGTAAAGAGCGAGGCGTTGAGGAGGGCACAGCCTCTTTCATATACGGAATAATTTCTGTTCGTTTTAAGATTTAATGTCGCTCATTACTTTCAGTTTAAATTTTTTTATTTTTTATTTAAAGGCTGCGAAAGCGGGGGTTGGGGGGGCGGTAGCCCCCCAACTGTGCCTCCTAATCCCTGTAAGTTTTAAGGTTCGACCTTGTAACTCAGCGCCTTTCACTCTTGACAAAAAGTAGTTTTTTTCAAATAATCTTATAAAGGGGTCTAATTAAAGTTTTCCTAAAATTACTACGTACTTCCTCTTTTTCAAAATCACATTCATAATCTTCAGTAATCTATCTCCAACTTCGAAACCACCATAGTTAGGACACTCATTTACTACACTACCAACATCTAGCTTATTACTTTCTAATCTTTAGGTACTGTCTCTAATTCTTCCTCGCAAAATAGATCTTTTCTCACTTCCACAGTGTCACAAACTTTTTTATTCTTTTATATGTCATTTCCTGTAAATTTGTTACGTTTAACACATTCTCAAAGCATTCGGCCCATCTATCTTTATCACTCTCTGTACCACTAGCTGACAACCCGTTTTCATCGTTAATTGGCACGAGTCCAGACTAAACACTCCGTTTCGATTTCTAATATGCCAGTACAATATTTTACTATTATTCCGTCTGGCTGCATCATCCAGATCTTCAGCAATTTCATCCATATCCTCTACTTCATTCCCTTAATTCATATTTAGTGCTCTCTCTCTACTTTCCATACATTCCTCTTATTTTCTTATACATTCCTCTTATTTTCTTATTTTCATGTACACTTTTATTTTCATTTCTCCTCCTCTTTTAAACTCCTCCTTTTTTCTACCAAACTTAAATCATTTTCGCTAATATTCCTAGCTGAGTTTCTTACTCCACATTTTTCTTTAACAGAGTTGAAGTAGTTTAATTAAAATGTAGTCAGCTTTTGTTAAAAAAGAATATTTGGATATACTGGCCTCTTAATACTTCTTTGATTTGAAAAGAATTATTGAGACTTGACCATAAAATAAGTTTATGCATTTGTGCTTAATTTACACTGTCTTTTAAACTAATTAACTTTGGCTAGGTAGTATACAGGCTTGTGGAGCGAACTGCATTTTTAGGAAAGCTTTCCAAGAATGGCGAACCATTAGGATAATGGACTAAATTCTCCTCTGAGTTATACCTTCTCCCAAGGGCGCCAATTCATGGATATTCATGAGGTGGCAAACTGAATTTTACAAATTTGGGGGGGGGGGTTCCAACGTAAATACCAAAAGGTATTTTGCATTGAAATTAAAAAAAAGGCATTTACAGAATCTAAGGGAGATGGGCGGAGGGGGAAATCTATGGAAGGGGCGAATGCTTCAGCCCAGCCACAATTGACGCCGCTGACTTTTCCTTTTTCAAATTTCAACAAACTAATTATTTTCTTCTATTTCAGTGCTCCAAAGAATGTGGAGGTGGCATCATGGCACGTAAAATATTCTGTATCACAGATGGAGAATCAAATCCTACAGCTTGTGACGCTGACAAAATTCCTTTTGGTACAGAGTCCTGCAATAAATATGACTGCTCTGATTTGCCAACAACACCACTGCCAGATACTGATCTCGACGTTTGTACAGATGAGGATTATGAAGACGAAGAAGAATATTTTGAAGAATCTGGAGAGGTCGAAGCAGAGGTTGGCATCTCCTTGTTTAGTCTTCATGTAACAGTGTTTATGGTCGTTCTTTTTTAATTTTTTTTAAGGCTTGGGGGTGGAGGTGGGCGGGTAATTGGATTTTTTATTTTAATAAGCATAAATTCATCATGATTAGCCCCAAGATTTAGGTTCAGTGGGGGCAAATTATGAGCCAGTTTGGGAGGGGGTGATAAAAACATGTTTTTACTCTCTTTTTTCGAAACATAATGGGAAACTTGTTTTACCGATATGCTTTTAGGGGGCCAGGGAGGGTGACGGGGGTTCATTGAGTATTGTGTTCTCTAATTGTTGTCCATTTCTCCTCTACTATCTGAGGGAGTAACAGGATATAATCAAACAGTTCGTGGTAACGAAATGAAAGTAAAGAGCGACCCGGCTCAATGGTAACCGAAACTCTAAAAAACGCAATTTTGATACCAGTAGATACATCAAAGGAATTAGATTTTAATTTTTAAATATATAATTCCATCAAATTTAGTCTTACCTATCAAAAGTTATGCGCCTGAGAAAATTTGGTTGATTTTAGAAAAAAGGGGAAAAGACCCCCTAAAAGTTACAGAACCTTAATGAAAATCATTATTCATTCAGCGTATAAGAGAACCCTACTGTAGAGGTTTCAAGCAGCAATCTACAAAAATGTGAAATTTTGCATTTTTTACCAGAAGAAAGATCACGGATGCGTTTTTTTTTTTTTTTTTTTTTTTTTTTTTTTTTTTTTTTTCAGGGGTGATCGTATCGACCCAGTGGTCCTGGAATATCGTGGGAGGGCTCATTGGAACGAGAAGTTCTAGTGCCCTTTTTAAGTGACCAAAAAAAATGGAGGGCATCTAGGTCACCTCCCACGCTCATTTTTTTCCCAAAGTCACCCAATCAAAATTTTGAGATAGCCATTTTGTTCAGCATGGTCGAAAATATGATAAATATGTCTTTTCGGATGGCTTAATCCCCCGGAGTCCCCGGGGGGAGGGCCGAAAGTTATGAACTTTACCCAATGTTAACATATAGTATTATACGGGAGGATCTTTCCATGAAGGAAGTTTTCTTGAGGGAAGGGACATTGCTATGAAGGGGGCGCCGGATTTCCCAGCATTATTAAAGAAAAAGATCAGAAATTAAATAAAAAAAACAAACAAGTTTTTCAACTAAAATTAGGCTAAGGAGCACGATCAAAACTTTAAACAAACAGAAAATATTACGTATTTGATCCGGTTTACCCCCTAGTCAAAATCTCGCTAATAAATCCAAATATTTTTTATTAATTTAACACTTGCTCTTTATTCTAATTAAAGGCCTTTGTGATTAAGGGCTCATTTTTAAAGAATTGGAACAAAATTCGAACTTTAGCTTAAAGAGCAAGGTATTGACTAGGGGGTGAACCCCCTAATATACGTATTAAAAATCAATGAATATAGAAGTTCGTTAGGTAAGTTAATTCGTAAGTTACGTATATTTATTACGTAAATAAAATTAAACAAGTTCGTAAATAAAATTAAACAAGTTTCGAGAAAGCCATTTAACCAAAAAAAGTAAAATTAATATGCAAATTTTCTGTTAATTATTCATGTACGGTGAGCCAAAATCAAAACCTGCATTAATTCAAAAACGTTCAAAAATTAAATAAAAAAAACAAGTTTTTTTAACTGAAAGTAAGGAACGACGTTAAAACTTAAAACGAATAGAAATTATTCCGTATATTAAAGGGCTCGCCTCGCTCTTTACGCTAAAGTTTGACTTTCTCACAACTCTATTTTTTTTAAACAATAAAAAACTTTAGCGTAAAGCGCGAGGCGTTGAGGAGGGCAGAGTCCCTTTCATATACGGAATAATGTCTGCTCGTTTTAATTTTAAAACGTCGTTCCTTACTTTCAGTTAAAAAAACTTGTTTTTTTTATTTAATTCATTTAAAAACAAGTAGAAAGAAGCTTCTGAAAAATTTGAGGACTAAATGAGATGAAAGAAAATTTGACGCCAGTTAATAATTTTGACATATGCCTAGTGGGTTTGTAAATAAATTTTGTTTAAAAAAAATGCAATAACGCCAATTTAATTACTTCGGATGATCTGTTCTGAGAATTGTGGGAATGGGATCTTGCTTTCTAGGTCTGTTTCCAAACTTAGAAATTGTGGTTTTCTTCCTTAAAGCACAGATCCAAAAGAGTTTATTTTGAGACAATTTTCGGGGAAATCAACTCACCTTTTTATCATCATCATCATCGTCATTTTTATTATAATTATCATTTTTAATAACAGTATTAATATTATTATAGTTATTATTATCAAAATAATAATCATAATTACTATTACTATTATTATTATTGTTATTATTAGTACCATTATTATTATTACTATTATTATTAGCAGATCATACACTATGTCAAAACTCGGGCCATAAAATCCTATTGCCTCCATGCCAAAAAAATAAAAATAAAACAACAAATAGCCGCTGGGCTGTTATGAAAAATAGGGATATGTATAATAATGTAATGTAGAATATAATACTGATGTAATCATATAATAATAATTATCTCTAGTAATAAAACATGAAAAATAAAAATGATTTTATCTTTCTTTTCTCTTCTCTCTCGTTCTTTCTCTCTGTCTCTCTTTCTGTTTCTCTCTCTCTCTTTTTTTATCCATCTCTCATTCACCTATTGATTTACTCTGGGTCCACCGATTTGGGTGTGTACTTAAAAAAGTATGGTTCTTTATTGTTTTCTCATCTTCAAGCCAATTACTTATGTTACTTATTATGTTAATGTATGTTTAGTACTTAATTATTTTTATTACGTTTCCACTCGTTTGTGTTTCGTCTTCTTACTAGTCTAAATTTTTCTTTTTTCTGCAAAAAATACGGGGAAGCATTAAGTTCATTATGATGTGCTGCTATATTGGGTATATTCATATATACCCAATATATACCCTGCTATATATACCCTGTATATTCATATACCCAATATATATATTCATATACCCTGTATATATATACATACAATATTCATATACACTGTATATATATACCCAATATATACCCTGTATATGCATATATACCCTGCTATATTCATAGTTAGCCTATAACGCATCAGACCAAAATCCTCCAGAAACACCATTGCTAAATCCAAAAGGACTGAATAATGACACCGTGCTTTCCCTCAGCATGAGGATCGTAAATCTTATAAGACCCTGGAACTAGTATGGAGTGTGAATACTATAGACTATGGACTATGAATACTACAAATAATAAGATGTGTTTACTACAAATACTAACTGTTTGTTTTGTATGGACTGCACATAATATTTACCTTATTAGACCCTGGAACTAGTGCTAAAGATATAAGACCTTGGAATGAACGAAAGATATAAGCTCTTATAAGACCCTGGAACCAGGGCCTTCTGAAATCTACGGTTACCTTTGCAAGGAACTAGACTGTAACATTATCAAAGTCTTAAAATGTTTAAGTTTTTTTCAAATTTTTCCATTAATTCATTTCTAACTGCTATTTAATTTTATCATGTAATTTATAACTAGTTAACGTTATGTAAATGCAATTTTTTTTATTAGTCCGGGGAATTAATATGTGAGGTTATAGAAGAAGTTGGAAGTTCTATGATCGAAGAAGACCTAGCATCTAGGGAATTAACAACAGTTGAAAGTGGCTCAGGAGTCCTTGACGTAGAAACGTCCACAACAGCTTCAGTAATAACTCCAGATGCTTCGGGCGAAGAAGAGGATGAAAACAAATTAGGATCGGGTAAGTTTATGCTTTTTTGGGATAAGTGAGGCGTTTACAAATAAAGATTGTTGTCTCCACATTGTGATTATTTTTATATTGGCCTGCAATGGCCTGAGATTGGTTTCCGGTCTATTTTGGCTTCTGGTGACTCACCTTTGTGATATCAGTAGTAGTTCAAAGCTTCTTAAGATATAAAATTAACACTATTTCTGGCAGAATCTACTGTAGTTTTATGTCTAGATTTTGGAATACTGTATAGAAATTATAATTTGAAATCAGGTTCATTCTTAACATATTTTTGATAATATATTTTAAAAGTAATAAAAGAAACCAATAAAATCTTGAATCTGTATTTCTAGAAATTTAGAAAAGGGTATTTAATTTCATATCCTTTGATTTACCCGAAAATTGACCGCTTTATAAAAAATAATAATAAAAATGGATTTCAAAATAAAGTAAAGAGTCATATTAAAATTAAAAAAAAAGGATTATTATCCGGTTTGTGAGAAGGGGATCCAAGCCCCCATCATTTCGCGGTTTTTGCGGTAAAGTTTGACTGGTGCTTTTCTGAAAGCATTTTAGAAAGAGACAGATGTAGCAAGTCGGTAATTTTGCATACAGCTTGCCCTAAAAATTTTTGAAGTGACAATTTGATTGCTTAAAGTTAGTGAAAATGACTAAACCCTTTTATATTCGAGGCAATCAGAAGATATATTTTATTTTCTATTGAATTCCTCCTGTGTTAAAGCATTCACTTATGAAGCTTCAAGGAAAAAAACAAATTTTAGCGTAAAGAATGGGGAGCTGGGAGGAATACAGTCCCCCTCAAATACAAAATATATTTTTTTTAAATTTTTATTAAAAACAATTAGTTTCTTTTGGAAAAATCTGTTTTTAAATTTGACTTATTCCCTATATATTCAGGGTTATCCTGAATATTAAAGAGACATCCACCCCTCTAATCCAACGTTCATTACACTGAAGTTTAGTTTTATTATAATATTGCTTCGAGAATAAAGGCTCCTTTAGGCAAATATTTTCAGATCATAAAATATGATATCCCTGAAAATAATGAAGGTGCTCACCCCCATCAAATAACCGGTATTTACGATTAAGTCCACCTCTTTCATTATATTGCTTCAATAGCTGAATAATACAATTCCCCGTTAAAAAAAATTTCAATAAGAGGGGTGTCATTCCCTCAGCACAAAGTATACCCCTATTCAAATTTTTTCTACAAATAAAGGAAATCCTGGGGTAAATAACCCCTTCACAATTATCACAAGGACCTCTCCTTTATAGTTAAAAACCTTGACCATGAGAATTCTATTTTTAAGGGTTTGAACACCCTTCCCTCCAAACCAGAAGAAATCACCTTTCCCTTTGTGGCTGAGAAAACCAATTCTGTATAGTGGCTTGATTTGACCCCCCCCCCCCCCGAAATGTTTGTCTGACTCGTAAAAACGAAACAAAAATGGATATAAACAAATTTTGTATGCGTTTGCTGAGTTTTTTTTGTGTAACTTTTTCTATTAGTGCCTTTGTTTCTATGTAAAGATGTACAAGTGACGTAATGAACACTCTTAAGCTTTTACAACAACCTCGCATGTTTCACCACCTCTTCTATCCTAGTTGAAAGCTCATGAGAAACTATTTGGGAAAAATTCTGTATTTTAGGAAGGTTTAATAAGAATTTTAAACTTCTACTGTAGTATGTTCTAAGTGGTTTTACAGGAATAACTGGGGAAGAGCTAATTTTGCACTTTATATTACTACGTTGTCTGCGTTATTGGGTTCTATAAAACTTCCTTACCATTTGCTTCAAGCTACTGACCTTTTTTCAAATGATAAGCAGTCTTTTAATGAATATTATGATAAAATAATTTGGTGCTTAAAACAAGCAGAGGCGACTGTTGTTCCTGGCGATCTCCAGAAGCTAAAAACAGTTGACTGACCTAGAAAAACATTACTGTTTACCTTTATTCAAGTAGGGAAAATGTCTAGCTGATTGTTTTTGCAATTTGTTTATAAATCCATTGAGATTGTATCTTTGCTGAGGAAACCGTTTCGTAATGTATAAAAGACATAATAGGTCGCAGCTGAAAAAGGTCTGGCTGATAATTTGTCAAAACAAAGTAGAACGTTGTTCAAAAAAAGTAAGAAACTGAATCGAAAGAAGAAGGAACAAAAATAAAATCAAATAATATAAAAAGAATGAAACTAACAGAAAAAAGCCTCGATAGATAAATTAACCCCGAAACATAAAGACTTTATAATAAATAATCAAGGGAAACTCAAAACGAGCTGAAGCGTTTGCTTCTAAGCGTTTAATAATAACCGTTTCTTTTAATGGATTGTACATAAGATTTGAAGCAAATGCGCCACCATGCGAGTAGGGACTCTGAAAGTGTGAGGCTCTGTAGATAGCTTTTCTCATAGCTCTAAACCGAATATATATTTCATAATTTATAGTAGATAGCATTCTGATCCAATCCGGCCAAAAATTATTCCTTTATGGCAATTGCCCTTGCCCTTGCGGTTCGGTTTGGTAAAACTGTGCTGATAAATGTGTTCCCGTGTAACAAAAAGTTATTTCCGCTTTAAACGCGTGTATGAAAGTCTCGACAAATCTTCAGGCTTGTGTGGTTTATCGAGTGGTTATGATTTCATAGTTGTTGGTGACTTCAACACAGATATTACTAGTTAGTCAGTTCGATCCGATATAGTCCTTGATGCTTTTTCTGCTTATAAAATAGTCGAGAAAAGTGTTGATTATTCATATATTCACCAATCTGAAACTTTGTCTAACATTGACCCTGTAGTTTCCTCGCCAAATATTAATTTATCAACTGTTCTTGTTCATGAAGACTATCGTGATATTGACCACCTCCCGATTTCGTTCTCTGCTTCACTAGTCGCTCTCCGTTCTACTAGACCATCTAAAAAAAGTTCTAAGTGGTTTTACAGGAATAACTGGGGAAGAGCTAATTTTGCACTTTATATTACTACGTTGTCCGCGTTATTGGGTTCTATAAAACTTCCTTACCATTTGCTTCAAGCTACTGACCTTTTTTCAAATGATAAGCAGTCTTTTAATGAATATTATGATAAAATAATTTGGTGCTTAAAACAAGCAGAGGCGACTGTTGTTCCTCTAGAAAAGATTAAAGTTAAAACTAGAAAACCAGAATGGGTTTTGGACCCAGAATTAAAAGTTGTAAAGAATAAAGCTAAGTTTTGGTTGCGAATATGGGTGTCTTGCGGTCGGCCTAATCGAGGAATTGACTTCGATCTGAAGCAAAGTACCAAGCGGGCACATAAAAAAATGCTTACGGCAGTCTGGGGTATCTGGTTTTGATATTCCTACGTCGGGAAAGGAGTGGTCTCATGTTCTGAATTCGGATAAGTTTAGCAGTGAGTTTTCTGAAAGTCCTATAGCAATTCATACTTGGATGCGTATTATAATGATATTTTTGGTAAGGTGAACCGGGAAGTTGAAAACCTTTTTAGTAATCTTCT
The DNA here is from genome assembly GCF_049724085.1 of Artemia sp. Qi Xiang Cuo. Classification (NCBI taxonomy): domain Eukaryota; kingdom Metazoa; phylum Arthropoda; class Branchiopoda; order Anostraca; family Artemiidae; genus Artemia; species Artemia sp. Qi Xiang Cuo. The sequence continues at coordinate 13,530,104 of NC_142800.1, forward strand.
TGAGTCGTTTTTGCCTAGTCGTATGTCTCAGAGTAATGTATTACCGGTTTCTAGTTTTGATATTGGTCAAGCTATTAAGAACATGCAATCTAGCTCTGTTTTATCAAGACGGAATTTCTTCTTATCATCTGAAAGTAGTTTGCCCGACCTTGATAGCTCACCTTCAGCTACTTTTTTTGACGTGTTTATCAACTTCTATGGTTCTCGGCAGTTTTCTCTGTGGCACGGTCACCTCGGTTTTGAAGCGTGGAAAAACTTCGTCAGAGTGTAGTTCATATCGACCAATTACTGTTTCGCACAACCTTAGCAAAATTTTTGAATATATTCTTCTCCCTTTCATTTCAGAAAATGTTAATTATGGTGAAAACCAATTTGGCTTTCAAAAAAGGCTGGGATGTCAGCACACCCATCATGTTCTTGCTTCCATCCTATTGCAATCTGCTAATAATAAACCGCCTCTTCATATCTGTGCTCTTGATCTTTCGAAAGCTGTCGATAGTATAGTCCACTCACATGCTCTCTATTCACTTTTTCCAACAATATTAACCTTTCTTTTGTCGTTTTGTTACGGTACTGATATTCTAACTCTTTTATTCGGATAAAATGTAATGGAGTAGTTTCTGATTCAAAGGTGTTTCTTCGGCGTGGGGTCCGTCAAGGTGTTGTGCAATCTCCAACTATTTTCAAGTTACGTGTTGCTCCTACCCTTTCATCTTTGCCTTCGACTTTCATCTCTGATGGAATTGATGTCTCGTATCTCGCTTATGCGGACGATGTTCTCCTTGTCAGTCGTTCTAGAGCTGGGCTCTCATATGCTGTCAGCTGGATCTCAGACCAATTCAGACGGATTCGAATGCGAGTCTCCCTCTTAACTGTGGTTTTTCCTCTATTCCCTGTGTCTCTTCTTTTCGGTGGCTTGGTCTTAATATTACTAATAATCTCAAAACACTTCGGGCTATAACAGTTTATAATGCAAAAAAAAAAAAAAAAAATTCAGGTTTGATATTTAAAAATCGCTTCAAAGTGATGGTATTGCAAGATACCATCAAGGGGGGACTTATTCTTCGTTTTGTAAACATTATATTCTTTTTTTATACTATTTTCTTTATATTCTGAATCCCACATGGCTGAATTATATATGAACTTCTTATTTTTAATTTCATCGTTCCCTTTTGTGCCTCCTTCTGTGGAACCGTCATCTAATATCGCGAGGCGGCCTCCCTGATTTACGGGAAAAAGTGACTGCTTGCGGGACAGCTGTCGAAATCTGCAGGTCCTACAGCGCAACATACTCTACGTCGTGTTAGTTACATTATTTGTAATGGCGCAAGATTGATTTTTTTTTGTTTTTTTTTTTGCTGCACTCCATTTCTTTTTTTTCATATTGGGTAATAAATGTATTATTAAAAGTGTTTTTTTTTTTGAAAAATATATTTTTATTTAATAGTGTAGTATAATTTTAAGTAAAGTAATTATTAATCCATTCTAATATTTTATATGAAAAATCCCATCACGATATCTCCAGATAGTGACATTAAATCAACATCACATTAACAATTAAACGAGCCTCCTTAACCATCCTGTTTGGTTATACGAAGATTTTCTGTTTTTTTTTTTTTTTAGTTTAAAATTATAAATATATACCTAATTTTTATATTGTTATAATACATCCTTAGTTTTACTTGTTACTGTAAGCTTATATAAATTGACAGTTTGTATGCGGGTCATTCTTTTTTTTTTTTAAATTATCACGGGTAATTTTTTTGTCTCATATTATAAATTATCACTGTTTGGGAAGAGATTCTTTGCTCTTCGCTAATCAACTTGAATTCCGTCAGTATGATTTTTTAACCCCTAGAGCCCGCCACGGCCTCTACGTACTATTATGAGATTGTGAAATCAGCCTACCAAACCCTACATCCTTCCCTCTCCCCTAACCCAATCATGATACACCAATGCGGACCCGGGCGCAAGCTCTCTATTTTTTTAATAAACAATTTGATTACCAAACCCTTAATTTGGTTATTATGTTACAACCTTAACAGGTTTTTTAAAAAACACGCCTTATTCCTTCGGAGACACATGCTTAAAAAAAAATGATATTGCCTTTATAGTTTTTTAACACTGTACCCTGGATCATTATCAAGTTGGTAACCGTGTCTTGGATAATCTATTATTGACTCTGTTGTCATTTTATAATGTCGTAGACTATATCCGGGAAAATAGTAAAAAAAACCATATAATTTCTTTCTCAACCGATTTCGGTATAGAGTCAGAAAAAAGTATTACACTGCATCCTCAACCAGCTTAAAAAATTAATTCATTAACTAAACGAGAGCTAGGAAGGTTGATAACGAAGTAGGGATATGAGTATGGATAGATTGACACGGGTCTGTTAGTCTTATTTATAACAAAGCGAAAAAGTCCATTCGTGCATAAAAATTATCATAGATAAATCTAATATATATATTTATTGTATTAGAACTAATAATTCTGTGACATCGAACTGTTTCACATTTGAGAATTCTCATGACTGATTTTGACTATTTTTATGTGTCTGTTTATTGAGTCAAAAGTCCTGTCATATTTTTTTTTCTTTTTATGTGGACAATTATAAATAATTTTAAATAATTTACGACGTTTATTAAATGTTTTTTTCGTCAGTGTGATTAAATAAATTTTTTAAATTAACCCGTGCCATTTAAACATTTTTGCCTCTCAGTTACTCGGACTATCTGTCTTGGCTTTTTTCCTAATATTAGCCATGTCTTGATGCTTACTGCAAAATACTTGATTTATATCAATTATATCAGTTAATTGACTATTACCTAAATTACAATTAAAAGGTTTTGTTAAATGTGAACTAATTAATTTAATAAAATTAAATTTGTATATTTAGTTTAAAACTTAGATAAAAATGTATCAAAATCAAACCTCGACCGATATTCAGAATCTGTAGTTCAGTTTTCTTATTAATAATAAAAAAAAATAAATAATAATAATATATTTGAACCCTCTATACATACAAAAATGCACTCAGAGGAGCAAGGAGAAAGAAACATTCATAAAAAAAGCACTTATCATCGCAAGCACTAAAAATTACACTAATAATGACTCACAAACGATTAATACAACCCACCGGAAAATATACAAATGGTTTAGATTGCTGTCTGAATCTACCTTCGATTATATCCATCTTATCACGTATCTCAAAAACTCCGTAACCTTTGGAGATATAACTGTTACGAGACCAAATAGGAACATGGAGAAAATACTTGCAAAATTTGAAACAGACAGAATGAATTTGTTGACGTTCTGACGTGGTAAAAAACTTCCATAATGACACCAGAAAAAACACATGAGGAGCAAAAAACGAGTTATAGAGCAGAACAAGCGCTTTTTGTCAAATTGGCCTTTAACTATAGAAGGAAGTCCATAAGACTTTTTCAAATTCTCTCTCAACACATTTGTTGTTAGTGTCTGTGTTGCTCGAATTGAGGTCCCAAATGCAAGTCCAAGGTACTTGAGAGACGCAGCAGCAAAAATTGAATCAGGGCCAACCTGAATTTTTTCATCTGGAAGGTGGTGACAATCAAAAACAAGAAATTCAGTTTTAGCAGAAGTGACTGACAGCTCGATATCAGTCAGGCTGTCAGTCGGGTTAATGTGCTTTTATGGCTATAAGAAAGACCTCGTCATAATACATTATAGCCATTACCTTTTTTTCACTTCAGTAAGAGATTCGCGAAATTACTTTCTTTGCATAGGTAATTACCTAAATCTAATATAAAACTAATATGAATATAAAATAAAAGTAATATAAATATAATGTGAAAGTAACATAAAAGTAAATCTGATATAAATATTCTTTTCTACTATTAGTTTGACAATTTTCACTTTTTACAACTCTGATTTTTCAAGGATCAATATTTATTAGTATTTGTGTCACCGTTTTCAACCCTTTCAACCATGTTTCACCGTATCAATATTAGTATTTTCACCGTGTTTGTTTTCCTAAAATAATTTTGCTAAAGTTACTTTGCTTTTTCATATAGAATTTTAAAATAACAACAATAAAAAAACAAACAACAAGAGATCTGAAATTTCGTCTTGATATCAAATGTACACTTCATTTTCCTTTTTTCGTAGGGGTTTCCATTGATGGTTCTGGAGAAATTGGATCCAGTTTCGTTGGTCAGGACAAAGACGGTCTTGAAGGTATCAATGGCCTTGATTTAAGCTCAGATGGTGCTACGGAGGGTTCTGATACTATTGACGGGAGTGCTGAAGGAGACATAAGTTCTGGTGAAAAGCCCAGTGATAGTCTTAGCGACAGTGCTGAGGATGCTAAAAGCACTGACGAAGATAAAACAATAGAAGATAGTTTGGAAAGCTTGACTGAAAGTATCCCAGAAAAAGCAACAGATGGAAGTGCAGAAAGTACTATAGGTGCAACTACAGAAGACAAAGTTGATGCTAGTGCAGAAATACCCACAGATACAAGTGCAGAGGGCTTACCAGACACTGGTATAGAAGGAATAGACGCTAGTGCAGAAGGAATACTAGACACTGTTGAAGATAGATTAGATGCTAGTGCAGAAGGAGCCATTGATTCTAGTGGCGAAGCTATCCTAGAGGTGAGTGAAGAAAAAGACACAGAAGTTAGTGCAGAGGCAGTGATCGATGAAAGCAGAGAAGAAAAAATGTATGATAGTGCAGAAGGCATAGATTCAAGTGCAGAGGGCATAAACTCAAGTGCAGAAGGTTTAGGTTCAAGTGCAGAGGGTGAAATAGTTGCGTTGGGATCGGAAGACTTAATAGAAGGCTCTGGCTCAGATACTAGAAACATAAGTAGTCTTGAGTCATGTAATGATGGTGATGATTCTGGATCTGGTGAAGAAGTAAGCTCAGGATTTGCTATTGTTCAAGAAATATAAGAAGCAACATATTACTACTTATTTTATATTGAATATAAAGGCTAGATTATCATCCTCCTGGTTATGATGTGCGTTATTTTTGAGTTTCATACACACTTATTTTTGAATTAAAATGTTTATATTAACATTAAAAAAAAAACTCTTACGGCACTGTTTAGTTTCATCGTCGAAAATAGTGTTAATTCTCCCTAAAATATTGTCACCAAAATATGACCAAAAAAGGGCAAAATATGGAAGCTAATATGAGGCATAAATGGAATGGCTTAGCATAGTTGAACTCAGCTTATCAACAGTTTTTCAAAGTTAAAGCTAAATTAAAGGGAGACGAGGGGTTTCAAGACTCCTTTGGGAAAGACCGTGGGGCTTTCTTTTCCCAATCCCGTCAGTATGGACTGCTAATGCGCTGGACTTCTCCTGCATGCCCTAGGAGGAAATTCGTACAAAGGAAAAAGAAATTAAATCAAAAACTATCATACGAAGAACTATTGGTTTATTAATAATGATTTGGTTTGGCATTTTAGTGTAGGATTTCTTGATTTTGGACAGTATGCTACCGAAATTCAAGCATGTATTCAAAACAGGTCGGACACTTATTTCAAAAGTGTCACGACAAGAAAAAGAATTAAAATTTATTTCCAATTTAAATAGAAAATAAAGTGGCGGCAAATACAGATTGACTATAATTGGGAAAAACATAAATTATGTCATAAAAAAGAACATATTTTTGTTGTTTATTTTTGGCCCCTTTTTTTGTCGTACTATGATGAGGAATCTGCATAAGGTTTATTTTTTACATTTTACTGTATAGATAGTTCTAGTCCAAGTCTAATAACATTTTAAATGGAATAAAATTGAAAAAAATGATATGAAATAAATGGTATTTTTTCTTTGAGACAAAGATAAAATTGTGTTCGCCATGAGGTTATTTTTTAGTGCCGTCACACTTGAAGGCCTCGGAAATATTGTGATTTTCCCTTAAGTATATTTTCGCATAATTTACCATATGTGGCACTTTGCATTTCGCCTTTCCCTTCACTGTGACATAGTTATTTGTGCACGTGCCTTTCTGTGTCACAAAGATTCTAAATTTTCAATTTTTCTGGGATTAACAATAAAAATAAATTATACCTAACTACCAAAATACTTTTAGCCGCGACAAAATTTGTAACCGGGGGAAAAAGTGCCCCCTCCACCTCACACAAATATCGATGTACGAAAAAGACATCGGGTTTAACTACCAAAAACGTTGTAGCTGCTTTTTCACGATATTATGAAAGTCGATAACTGATGGGAAACAATCGTCTTGTTAATTTGCCTATTTCGTAGGAATGGTAACTAAATGATCAAAAGTGGGAGCAATGACATTCTTGATTTTAAAAATAAAACAAAAGAACAGAAGACAAAGAACACAAGAAAAATAAAGACAAAATAAAAGAAAAAAAGTATCCAATTTAAGTAAAGCTTTTCCTCCAATAATCTCGTGGAATAGTTCTGAGACCTCTATGAAACCTATAATATTTTCTAAATACTTGAGACACCAAAGTGGGAATAAAATGTTAAGTATAAATATAATCACTTAAATAAAGTCAATAATCTCTTAAATCGCCAATGTAAAAAAGTGGCATCAGCATGATGACCAATAAAGACAAAAAAAAAGAAAAGACAAATATTTTTTACCTATATTCCCGTTTCTTTTTCAGCAACCAATATTTAGAAGGAAAATGGGCAAAATTAAACTAATTTAACTTAGAAACAAAATATTCAACTGATTAGAAATTAAATAATTACGAAATTAAAGTAACCATAACTTGATGTTTTCTTGGTTTTCTCTAATTTTCACCCCTATTGGATTTTCTCTTGTTCTTTTCGTTTTGTACGCTGACGATTTACGGTTTTTGTAGTTTACTCTTTCTCTCTTTTTTCGACGCTAAAGATCAACCGTGAACAGTAGTCGAAGATATTTAACATTTATTTGTATTGGCCTTCTCCCATGTTGAATATGCTGTAATGTTTTAGTTTCCTTGTTTGTTATAAAAGTTTCTTATATAAGCAGTTTTTCCTAGAGCTTTATCTTCATTAAGACATTTATGATTTTCGTTTATTGTTACATTTTCTTAGAAGTCAAATGCCTAAGCAAGCTTTGCTTTTTTTTATTTATGTCTTTTTTTTTAAAGATTTGCTTTGGGTGCACTCATGCCATAGTGGTAAATCCCGTCATGATTTTTTTTTGCCAAAATCTTGGGATTTTTTCAAAATATATTTTTGCGAAGTCTTTTATTTTCATTATGGATATTTTCTAAAAGAAGTTGTACTCTTTTATTTTTCTAGTATCAGTAATCTCTTGAGTTTATTATATGTCTTCTCGGAAATTAAATGCTAAATAAGCTTTGCTTTGGATATACTCATACCCGAATCGCGAATATTACAATATTTTTCTTGTCAAAATCTTATCTTTGCAAAAAAAAACCTGAAAATTCTTTTATTTTTATTATGTACTTTTTCTATAAAAATTAAATGCCTGAACGCGCTTTGCTTTAGTTATACTCATTACTGAGTGGCGAATTCAGCGATATTTTTGTTGTCAAAATCTTAGAATTTATGGTAAAAAAATTTCTCTGAAAACTCTTTATTTTTATTATGAACTTTTATATACCACATATCCTTTTGCCATATCTGCGTTAGCATAATATCCGACTTTCTCATATTGTCACTGTCATTCCCAAAGGTAATATTTGGTACGTTCCTACTTCTGAGATAATTCCCAAAAAGTGTTTACCAAACTGTTCTCAAAGGGAAGATCAGCAGAATAATATAGATCAGAGGGATCAAAATGTGATCAGACACAGATGGCTCCTCTGGCCCTCCTCTTGAGAACAGCTTAGGAAACTGTTTTGGGCAATCATTTAAGAAGTTTGAAAGCATCCGATGTGACGTATGATAGAAAACGAAGAAACTAAAAAAATACTTAAAAAACAAAAACAAAATCAAACAAATGTAATTTTCAGCCAGTGAGTGAAACGAAAATGATAGAAAACGAAGAAACGAAAAAAATATTTAAGAAAAAAACAAAATCAAACAAGAGTAATTTTCAGCCAGCGAGTGAAACGAAAAAAGTGGAAAACGAAGAAACGAAAAAAAATACTTAAGAAAAAAACAGAATTAAACAAGAGTAATTTTCAGCCAGTGAGTGAAACGGAAATGACAGAAAACGAAGAAACGAAAAAAATACTTAAGAAAAAAACAAAATTAAACAAGAGTAATTTTCAGCCAGTGAGTGAAACGGAAATGATAGAAAACGAAGAAACGAAAAAAATACTTAAGAAAAAAACAAATCAAACAAGAGTAATTCTCAGCCAGTGAGGGAAACGAAAAGACAAAGGGAAAATTCTGGAAAAGAGACGTTGTGCTGAATAAAAGGAAATAAAAAAGATAAATGTTAAAAAAAACTTGCTATTTGAAGTAAACTATACTGAATTAAAAAGTGACTATTCGAACTAAAAGTGTACATATCGATTCTTTTTGTCTTTTTGCCGTACATCATGCATAGCCAGTGCGGTCTCAGAGCGTATTTATGTCACGTGTGACATTTAGACGTGCTAATAAAGAATAAAAAAAAAAACAAGGAAAAGAAAATGAGAATGGAGTTTTATAAGGCCGACGAAAATATTAGATGAAACAAATTTTTCAAATTATATTGTGCGAATAGCATCGTTTCGCTAATCATAGATTTTGGTTGAGCTGTTTAATTTTGAAATTAGATTTTTTTTGTTTTCAATTTTTAGTTTTTACTAATTCTTTATTCCATCTATTTGTTATTTTTGAGGGTTCTCCGGGTTATTTGGTTTCTGGAGTTTTTTAATTTTGTAATTTAAGCCTTTATTTGTTTTTTCGTTTGCTTTCCGTGTTGTTTGTTTTTTATCCGGTTTGTTTCGTTGACGTTGTCGTTCAGGAAATGTGAAGGTGTTTCCTTTGGACATTCTCTTATAGCGCTGAAGAAGAGAGGCAGTTGTCTCTTCAAAATATCTGTTTTGTTCCGTCTAGTATTTTCGTTTGCCTTATAAAACCACATTTTTGTTTTTCTATTCTTTGGTTTTTCATTCTTATTTATGGCAGGCCAGTGTGGCTCACGGCACTTTCTTAGAATAGAATGGATAGCGAGGTTATGTCTTATTTAAAATTGAATACCTAAGTAAGCTTTGCTTTGGATTATTTAGCACATCATGCTTTCTTGAGTGCTGACAATTATGATGATTATGCACAAGACTCTGATGAAGATATGGATGAGTCTTCAGAAGAAAGTGAAGAAGAAAGTTTCTTTGATTATGGTGTTGAATCGGAGGCAGAAAGAGGTAACAGATTTTGGAGGAACAGTTTTATACAGCTATTCAGTATGTGGTGGTGGTTAGTCAAGTCTTCAACATGTATTATGTATTCCTTGAATAATAAGTGGACAAGTAAATGTTTTATTAAGCAGTTGGGACATGAAAACATTGCTCTATGACGTACAAATAAAAAGAGAGAAAAAAACACAACAAAAACATAACAGTGGAGCACGTATAAATAAAAGAAGTTTCCTAACGTGGGCTAAGACGAGATGGAATTATCATATATAAGAGCCCCCCCCCCCCGAATCCCCCACTCTCTACGGTAAGGTTTAACTTTTAATTTCCTAGCTATAGTCGACAACTGACTGTATTTAATCAATTCTAATAACTTTGTAGCAAACCGTAGGAACATGAAAACATTGCTCTATGACGTACAAATAAAAAGAGAGAGAGAAAAAAAATACAACAAAAACATAACAGTGAAGCATCCCAGCTAATGCATCCCAGCTAATGAGCTAGGAATTTTTCCGGTGTGTGCGTGGGGGGGGGGATATAAATGAAACTTAAAACGGACATAAATTAAATAAACCATCAATGCAAACAATCACGCTATCTTAGGCATACAAAACAGTTTGCACAGTTATATTGAAGAGACTGTGACTCGGACCACGTGGTTAACAAAAACTTTCACCATGCTTCTTTTTTAAGAGATCTCTCAAAATTTTCCCAATATTGCATACAATGTAAGCAAGATTTCTGCTTTTACTGCCTAATATTTTTTTTGGACCCATTTTGGTATTTTGGTTGATATTTTCTTTATGAAGATCTCGGCTCCAAAATTGTCATTCTTGACTCCAAGCAGTGAAATCTCGGGACCGTAAGCAGAAATCGTGGTTAAATTTTATGCATTTTCGGCTCCTTGTTTTCCAGTTATGACTTAAAAGGAATGCCGTATACTAAATACAAAATTCCCTCGATTACGTTCGTCTTAGGATCAAACACTCCCTTATAAATAGTTCTAAATTAAACCACCAGATAACACTTTTTCGCTATGGCATCTGCTTGCAATTATTGCATAGCTTCGTCAATTTCCTGTAGAATTTTAAAAAACCCTCAAAACACAAAGGAAATTCTTGTTATCTATCGGGCATAAATGGGGTTGGGAAAGGGTGGAGAGGGTTCCCGTAGAACAAAATATTACCTTTTTAGAAAAAATCTCTAAAGACAAATTTAAACTTGCATTTTGGCACCACACGGTGAATTTTGCATCCCCCAAATACACCCTACCTGACCTCTTAGAATTTTTTCCCTACCCTACAGCTCCAGAGTGGCTTTCCATAACTATGTGCTAAATATTTGAATACTATATCCTGAAATTGTGCTCCCATTTCGCTGCATATACCGAATTAACTATGGACATGCTTTTTTACGACTTTTTGATAACAGGTGGTGGCCGTTTTGCTTTACATTTATTATTTGAATAATATGAGCTAGATTAAAATATCTGTGGTGAACTATAACAATAGGAACAGAATGAGGTGTCATATAACTAAAATTACTAGTAATTATTGTAGTAAAACAGATATTTTTCCCAATCAACTAATTCTACAGAAAAAAATTACTTCGGCTAATAAAAGTTGTGGGATAGACTGTGATATTTTATAAGTGAAATTACCTGGACTCTGGTTATACCACGCCAGCTGGTGCATAATGTGACAACGCTGCCTTCCATGAGGACCTATCCAGCACCTTGGGTCAAAGATTTGCAACCTAATGGTGAAAAATCCTTTTTCGAGGTAACGTCCAAGTGTTACCCTCCGTCGTCCGTGCCTTCTGCTTCCCGGAGTGACCCACTACCAAGCATCATGAGGTAAAGAGTTCACCCATTCTCTTCCTGCACGTTAAAAAACACCTTCGTCTGATTTTGATTTTGTTAGTCAAAAGTGGCTGTATTGTTTTTTCCTGTATAAAGGTGTCGGTTATCCTGTTTGTTCAGTGAATATCAAAGATACATCTAAAGGAGGCCCTAGACGGTCAATCATTTTGATCAAAATTTTTCGTCAATCGATTAACTCAAGCATGATTGACTGTCTAGGAACCTGTTTGACGCTTGAGTCAAGCGTTGACGGTGATTGATAGAAAGTTTGGATGACTCAATCATTTTGATCAAAAGCAGTTTGTTAGATTAGTTTTGGTCAAGATTGAAGGGTTGATTGGAGGGTCGATTTAAGGTTAATTAAAGCACACGTCAATCGACTGACGGAAACTTTCGATCAAAATGATTGACCGTCTAGGCTCTCTTTAAGACAGTTATTCTCAAATCTCTGGACTCACTTTTCATGCTGCTAATTCAACGCTCATGATTCAAATTTTTCCGTCAGCATGGTAAGAACGTTGCTGTTAAAGAGCCAAAGTTTAAGTTCTTGGGACTACACTGCGTTTCTCCACACGTTCCTTAACTTGTCAATATCACTTCCAGTGAAAGTAATACATGAGGTATTTTTGCGCTTAAGGCTCCCATCAGTTTTATTGGTATTTTGAAGGTTCTTAGAGTCTAAAACATCCTCCAGGGTTGCAGCACAAACTTCAATAGGCGGAATGGCTAGAGCCCTTGCCGTTACACATATTTTCAATTTCTTCGTGCTGACTAGAATTCTAGCTTGTTTGGCTGTGCTTGAGATTTCTGGGATGTTTTACTGCTGATCTTCTCTCAGACGTGATAGTAGGGTTTATTCAACAGAACAGAAACATGGGATAAGACCATGAAATGGCTGAAACTTTGAAATAGCAGACTCGGACGACACGCTATGCAAGGCCGTACCCAGAATTTTTCTTGGAAGGTGTTTTATCCCCAAAAAATTGTGGGGGGGGGGGTACACAAAAAAACTCGAAAAACGCATACAAAGTTTGTTCATTTCCATTTTTGTTGTGTTTTTACGAGTCAGAAAAACATTTCGGGGGGAGGGTACAAACTGGGTACCCCCCCCCCCCTCACCCCCTGGATGCGGCCCTGTCGCCATGTAACAAGGCTAGTTTGCCGTGATATCTTGAGCATTAAAATTCTGCATTTGAGCTCTACATTTGGGAGAGAACTTATTGAAAAGAAAACTTTTTTCTAGACCGTCTCACTGCTAAACGATCAGTAAGATCCGCAAATGGCTTAAATTCTCAGGAGGGATCCGGTGAAGTTTTGGACTACGATGTCAAGGCTGAATATGATCCTGTGACGACAACTGCACAACCCAAAGATGAAGATACTGCAGGTAGGAACCTCTAATTTAGGAACCTCATAATAGGAACCTCATATATGTGATGTGTATCATTTATAGATGGCAGTCTATGTGTTATTTTTGCAACTTTAAGATGACTAAAAATGATTTGATAGTTAAAGTGAAAGAGAGAGCTTGCCTGTCCCGTACCTCCGCACTAAAGTATCCTTTATTTCCATTGGTTTTTGGCGTTTTTTTGTTAGACATTTGTATTTGTTCTTATTTTTGGGGAAAAAATACTCCCATCTCTTAAAACGAGATTTAATGCGTCAAGGTTGAACCTAACAAGTTTAACCTAAAGATAAACAAGTTCGAAAAAGAGATCTCTAGCTTGAATAGGTGTACTTTTAAACTCAAAAAAGAAAATTATCCCCTGTGTTTTGTGCTACCAAAATTTTTGACCTTTACACGTATAAACAAAAGAAGTTTCCTCACGTGGGCTAAGACGAGCTGAAATTATCATATATAAGAGGTTTTTCTGCCCCCCCTCCTAATCCTCCACTCTCTACGGCACGGTTTAACTTTTAATTTCCTAGCTACAGTCACCAATTGACTGTATTTACTCAATTCTAATAAGCTTGTAGTAAACCATGAATTAACTTCATCGTAGTCTGGCATTCAACTAAAAACCAACAAAGAGAAAAATCTCTAAAAAAAAACAAACAAACGAGACTGTGGCCAGTGGAGAGAAAAGGAAAACAACACAAACAAAACAACGCGGATATTTCGCCTGTATACAAAAAAGGCGTATTAAGCACGAAATACACAAAAAAAAAAAAATAAAACTAAAAACCAATAAAACCACCACCAAAAAAAAAAAAACAACAAAAAATGTACAATTTGCGCAAACTAATCCACGTAGGGAAAAGATGCTAAAATAGAGTTACTTCAGTGAGGACTCCAGAGTAACTGAGGAAAAATAAAAAAACTGTAAATTACTTTAATTATTCAGTTGCGAAATAATCCTTTTGTTAGCTATTACTGAAGCAAATCGTTTTGGTCTAACAGGTAAAATAGTCCCCTGGTGATTATTTAAAATCTTTACTCCCTTATTGACAATTGATTCACTCTTTAGAAGGTTATCATAAATTGGGTCAATATTTAAATTACCCGTGTCCCTATTTATGGAAAGGTTAGCAAACATATGTTTTTTAATTTCTATGGCTTCCCTGGCCCATTGGGTGTACCCCTTATCATTAGAAATAGCCAAGGCTTCATCAAATTTTACAAAATGGTCTGGTTGAAGCCAAATATGCTCTGCTAAAGCTGAAACGAAAGTTTCTGGAGTCTTGCTTAATTGTAGGGTTTTTTCTATTGAATTACGGTGTTCAATAAACCTTTCAACAAATTGTTGGTGAGTCCTACCAATATAGAACTTCCCACAAGAACACGGAATTTTATACACCCCACTTACTAAATTTCCCCGAGTTAAATCCTTACCAGAACTAAAAAAACTACTCATTGGCTTCAGCGATTGGAAACATGTATCAATACCAAACCTATTTAAAACCCGTGAAAGTTTCTCCCCCAAACCAGGTACATATGGTAATGAAATGAAGCTTTTTGATACAACTAAATCTAAAGACTGAGAAACCTCAATAACCCTACTACTATGTTTGGCCCGTCTATTTTCAATTATTTTATCAATGAACTTAATTGGATAACTATTACAAAATAAAATATCCCTCAAGTATAACAATTCTGAATCCAGAAATTCCTGGGAACAGATTTTAAAGGCTCTATCCACTAGTGAAATTACAACCCCCTTTTCACCGACATAGGGTGGCAAGAATGAAAATTTAAATACCTATCATTGTGCGTAGGTTTTCTGTAAATCGAGAAAAGTAAATGGAAATCCCTTTTAATTAATAAAATATCCAGAAAAGGTAATTTATTATTATCCTCAAATTCAACTGTAAATTTAATATTATTATCAAAACTATTTAAATGCTTACAAAAAAGGTCTAAGGAGTCCAACCCATGTTTCCAAACGCAGACCACATCATCCATGAACCTACCCCAGAAGCAAGGGGAGATTCTAAAACTGTTTATAGCGGAGGTTTCAATGGCATCTATGAATAGATTTGCCAATAAAGGAGAAAGAGAAGCCCCCATAGGTAAACCAAAAATTTGTCTATAAAACTCCCCTCGAAAACCAAAATAAAAAGAAAATTCATTTACAAGCATAATTAGTTTCATAATGACATCAATATCCAAACTGGCTAACGTCACATCCTGTATTAAATCAAAGTGTCTTTCTAATTTACTTTTTAAAATATCCTCGCACCTTTTTAAATCAAGGTGCGAAACCTTTTAAAACCTTTTTAAATCAATCACCCTTTTACAGTGAAAAGGGGGGTTGTAATTTCACTAGTGGATAGAGCCTTTAAAATCTGTTCCAAGGAATTTCTGGATTCAGAATTGTTATACTTGAGGGATATTTTATTTTGTAATAGTTATCCAATTAAGTTCATTGATAAAATAATTGAAAATAGACGGGCCAAACATAGTAGTAGGGTTATTGAGGTTTCTCAGTCTTTAGATTTAGTTGTATCAAAAAGCTTCATTTCATTACCATATGTACCTGGTTTGGGGGAGAAACTTTCACGGGTTTTACGTAAGTTTGGTATTGATACATGTTTCCAATCGCTGAGGCCAATGAGTAGTTTTTTTAGTTCTGGTAAGGATTTAACTCGGGGAAATTTAGTAAGTGGGGTGTATAAAATTCCGTGTTCTTGTGGGAAGTTCTATATTGGTAGGACTCACCAACAATTTGTTGAAAGGTTTATTGAACACCGTAATTAAATAGAAAAAACCCTACAATTAAGCAAGCCTCCAGAAACTTTCGTTTCAGCTTTAGCAGAGCATATTTGGCTTCCACCAGACCATTTTGTAAAATTTGATGAAGCCTTGGCTATTTCTAATGATAAGGGGTACACCCAATGGGCCAGGGAAGCCATAGAAATTAAAAAACATATGTTTGCTAACCTTTCCATAAATAGGGACACGGGTAATTTAAATATTGACCCAATTTATGATAACCTTCTAAAGAGTGAATCAATTGTCAATAAGGGAGTAAAGATTTTAAATAATCACCAGGGGACTATTTTACCTGTTAGACCAAAACGATTTGCTTCAGTAATAGCTAACAAAAGGATTATTTCGCAACTGAATAATTAAATTAATTTACAGTTTTTTTATTTTTCCTCAGTTACTCTGGTGTCCTCACTGAAGTAACTCTATTTTAGCAACTTTTCCCTACGTGGATTAGTTTGCGCCGATTGTACATTTTTGTTGTTTTTTTTTTTTGGTGGTGGTTTTATTGGTTTTTAGTTTTATCTTGTTTTTGTTTTTCGTGTGTCTTTAGTTCTTAAGACGCCTTGTTTTTATAAAGGCGAAATATACGCGATGTTTTGTTTATTTTGTTTTCCTTGTAGCTCCACTGGCCACAGTATCGGTTTTTTTTTTTTTTTAGAGATTTTTATCTTTGTTGGTTTTTTGTCATGGCTGGCCGGTTCGGCTTAAGATCTTTCATTTATTCAACTAAAAAGCAACACCCTCCGTATACGCGGCCTTTCCTGCTTCGTATAGAATAGTTCTTGATCGTTTTAGATTTTAAAGTCTTTCTTTACTTTCTCGGGCAAACAATTGTTTTTTTTTTCGTTAAACCTTTGCCACGAATTCACAAATATTAGTGAAAATATAGATCATAAGCTTTGGAGCAAATTTGTGATTAGTCACACGTTGAGTGGGTGCTGTGAATCTCTTGATATCTGATCCGTAATTATGTACAATTACAATTACCGTAATGAGTATGTCTCTACTTAGAGATTACTACTTACTAATGTAGCATTTTATTCATTGTCCACATATGAGACTTACTCAATTTGACAGCGTAACTTATTCATAATAGCAACCCTTTTTGAGGGTCTATTCCTTCTACTTTTGTAATTATAATTGTTATCCTAGATTTTATTATCATGAGTTTTTATTATCGTTGAATTGTATTGATTCTATTATGGATTATGCCATCCCTTGTTAGTATACTTAATTGATATCGGCTTGGTAATAGGGGCCCGGGGTTTGATCCCAGCTAACACATGGTTGGACGACAGGGTTGCCACCTGACCCTGTTAAAAACAACAACAAAAAAAGAAAAAAAAAGCAGTGTCCGAAGCGTCAACAATTGTTGACAGCCTATGCACCATTTTTAGCCAAGGAGAATCTTTGTTCTATATCAAATAAAAAAAAAACAATTTTTTTTAAACTGAAAGTAAGGAGCGACAATAAAACTTAAAACGAACAGAAATTATTCCGTATATGAAAGGTCAACGCCTCGCTCTTTACGCTAAAGTTTTTTATTGTTTTAAAAAATAGAGTTGTGAGACCGAGTCAAACTTTAGCGTAAAGAGTGAGGCGTTCAAAATTTTTCTTTTTATGTTGCTGTGTGATATAATGCATGCACCTACAAGGCTTAGAATGGAAATACATCAGAAAGTGAGGAAGTTGACAGAGTGGGGGGAAAATTTTCATCTCTGGCTAAGCAGCTCCTCAACCCTAAGATACCCCCTATAGCTTAAGCCGGTTCTCCTTTTTATGTGTGATCTCACTTTCAAGTAATGGGATAGGACATATAGTCATCGAGTGAAAAATTGAAGCCATGCAGTATGGCTCAATTACGTCAAGAAAATTGATATAAACTCAATCAAGCTTTAGTGCCACAAACAATTCCCGTAGATAGGGGCTGCCTGGGGAACGGGGGTTAACTGGACAGATCGGTTTGATTATTTGCATTTAGCTTTCAGAAATTTAGATTACCAATTTTTTCGAGCATCTTTAATTGGAAGAGGAAGACACTTTCTAGGGGGAAATTCCCCATATATTTGCAGTCTCCAAGTAGAAAATGTATATCTGTAGCCTCCAAGCGCGTGATAAATCTTTGATATAAGCTTTTGAAAAATTTTTTGATGAAGACACATTTTCAAGAAGTTAAAAATGGAAAAAATATTACCCAACCTTCTTTTTGGTATCCTTTTCTCTACCTTTTCGATCTTTTTTCTTGTCGATTATAGTTTTGCACATAAACCTTCAAATGCAAAAAAAAAAAATCGTAATTTTTGCATACTTTTACTTTTGCTTTTATTCTTAGATTTCCTTATCTCATTTAAATAATCTAGGAGCTATCAACAAAAATTATAAGAATGTAATCATTTTTTTTTCATTGGTTTATTGCACACCTCGTTGCCTTTAAGGCTTGTACAGTATTAATAAAAATTATTGCTATTGTCAAATTACAAAATAAAGTGTGAATAAAAAGGCTAATTATTTTACAGCCGATGATCCTTCTGGAGATGAAGATGTTTATCCTTTGACAACTTCATCGTCTGTCACATCAGAAGCTCCAAAACTAGTCACAATATGCAAAAAAGTTACAAAGAGTCCAGTACCGAAAAAGACCAAGAAACTTAAAACAAAAAGACCATGCAAGCCAAGAATTGACCTCGAAGATGAAGAGCCTCTACCCTGTGATTTTTCTGATTTTGGTTGCTGCTCAGATGGACGCACAGCTGCCAAAGGACCTTTTGAACAAGGTTAGTCTCTCTTTACCCTGGGCTATCACTGGTTGAAAAAAATCGCATATTCTGAAACAAAAAATTGAAAAATTCATAAATCAGAGAAGAAAATTGTAGCAGTACACCCTGGTTAGGTCTAGAAGAAAAAAATAAGCTAAAATATACTGCACGCAGGCTGGCCTAAGAAGTTATTAAATAAACAAAAATTATTTTTTTTCAACTGAAAGTAAGGAGCAACATTAAAACTTAAAACGAACAGAAATAGTTACGTATATGAGGGGGGTCGCCTTGTCAATACTTCACTCTTTACGTTAAAGTTCGTATTTTGTCCCAATTCTTTCAGTATGACTCCTGAATCACAAAGGCCGTTGAATTAGAATTAATAGCTCTTTTAAAAGTCATAAAAAAAAACTTTAGCATAAAGAGCGAAGTATTGACGAGAAATTACGTAGTAATTTACGTTTATTTTATGTTTTAATAGTGCCCCTTATTTTCAGTTGAAAAAAAACTTGTCTTTTTATTTAATTTCTGATCGTTTTTTGAATAATACCGGGAAATACAGCTCCACCTCCATGGAAAAATCCCTTTCCCCATGAAAAATTCCCTTATAGAAAGATCCTGGTTTGATATGATCACCCCTGGGAAAAAAGCAAAAAAAAAAAATAAAAAAAATAACAACAAATAAACACACATCCGTGATCTTTCTTCTGGCGAAAAATGCAAAACTCCACATTTTTGCACGTAGAATATTGGAACCTTTACAGCAGGGTTCTCTGGTATGCTGAATCTGAGGGAGTGATTTTTATTAAGATTTTTATATTTTCAAAAGGCTTTTGAAGTAAAGTTTTGCTGTTTTTTTTTTCCAAATGACGTTAAACCCCTTTTTTGAAAGTTTGAGCCTAGCATGTATTTTTATGCCTTTACAATTCTAAAAACTCCAGTTAAGCAGTGAAAAATTCGTAGGCCGTGGTTCCCACTTAGACATATCCATGTTTATGCACAAATAAGCGTTCTTGTGCACTCACTTGAATCTGTGTATGCCTCATATGGAATTCTAGTTTAAACTAAGTTAAGCCATCTTCCATAGGCAGTTTTTCAAGCTACCTAGAGTGGTCCAACTCTACGAGAATCCATAAGATTAAGTTAAATGAAACATTCAGTAGCGATAATTTATTTCTATGAAGCACTTCTGCGAGCTGCAAAACATTTTTTATAAATAGTCTATTTTTTTCATTAGCCTTTAAATTGTTCAATTTTTCTCATGTTTTATTCATATTCACGACCCATGATCAAAGGAGAAGTCTAAAATTAGTATTTTCTGTCTCCTGAAAAATTGACATTCTTCTATATGCGAACTGTGCAAAATACGCCGACGGGGGTGAGCTGTGTATAAAAGGCTGAAGCTGCTCCTATGGTGTGAAATAGTTGCAGACCTGTACATTGTTATAAGGTCCTTCCTCCGTCCCCTTTACTGGAAGAGAAATTTTTCCGAATGGCTTCATAGTGGTGTTAGGGTGGGCCTTTCACGAGTTTGTCTAGCCAGAATTGTGACATGCACTGAATTGCAGGGTGAGCTTTAAGGGTTACACCCGTCAAGGAAATTATTGCCTAGAAAATGACAAAGCATTGCACTTATGTTGGAGAAGGAGCGTGCGCAGCTGTGCTACCTTCATATAGCTTGGGTACTGCATTGAGTTGTTGGCTGTGGCAGTAGTTGTTACACACGGTGACCTTGATATGGGGCACTGACTTTCATTAAGTTAGTGCAGTTGGGTATACTCGGATATGAACAAGAATAAAATGAATTTAAAGACCAAAAAGAAAGCAAATAGTTGAGTCAAATTTTAAAAAAAGCTGAAAGTTTTTAAGAAGTTCATTATCTTCTAATAATTAGTTTTTGCAACAAAAGCAAAATAATTGATTAAAGCCGGAAAATCTTTGTTTATAATCGAAGCAAATAGTAACAAAACAATATTGGCTGAAGTGTGCTGCAGTTATTCCAGAAGGTTTAGTCTAAAAGAAATTTTCGACTATTTCGTCAAATTATATTATTTTATCTGGTATTTCTTTACATGCATTTGTCTTTTAGATTGCCCTAAGCCCAAAACTTGCGATGACACAGAATTTGGCTGCTGTCCAGATAAGTATTCACCTGCTCAAGGACCAGAGTTTGAAGGTTGTCCACCACCAACCTGTGAAAGTAGCCTGTTTGGTTGCTGTGATGATGGTATTACTTCAGCAGAGACACCAGGCAAAGAGAACTGTCCAGTTATGGAGACAGTGACAGAAATTTCAGATGAATTGATGGCCGTAGCTTGTAAAGATTCTGAGTAAGTGTCTTTTTATTCAACAACAGTTATGCATAACTGTTATGCACGAGAGCTGCATTCTTGCTTCCTTTGACTATACCTGAGGCGTGAGGTAGAATAGTAGCAGATGAGAATACAAGCTTGGAGGGGCCGGAGATTATACTTAGTATATACTGTATTTTACTATATTTTAGCCCAAGGACGGATCTAGAGCAATTTTTTTTTTTTGGGGGGGGGGGTGACAAGGGCACCAATAATTGACCAAATTGACAAGCCTATTAAAATAAACAATGAAAAACAGAAGAAAACATGGAATTCGGGCGCCAGAAAAAAAACTTTTTGGGGGGTGGGGTTCCCCTCGGCCCCCTGGATCCGTCAGTGCTTTAGCCTATTATTTACTATGGTATACTTTAGTCTACTTTAGATTATTCTTTAGTCTGCTTAGAGATTATACTTCAGTCTATTTATGTCTTTACTATGCTTTTACTATACTTCAGTCTATACTTTAGTAATTTTTTAGTCTACTTATTCGTTTAGTCTTATCTCTCAGATGTCCACCGAAGACATAAGCTTAGAACTATCTCACTATTATCGTTACATTCTAACTGTCAGTTCTGGCAGTTCTTTGGTCTTTTGACATAAAATATATATCTATTAGTTTTCTTACATTAAGTTTTCCCCCAATCAAGGAACCATAATTTTAGACATTGATGCATTCTCAAAGTAATACTCTACAAGCACTCTAATTTAGTGATGCTTTATTTAAGATATAGATTTTAGATTACTGATTAAATAAAAAAATAATTTTTTCAACTGAAAGTAAGAACTAACATTAAAACTTAAAACGAACAGAAATTATAACGTATATAAGGGGGTTTGCCCCCTCGTCAATACCCTGCTGTTTACGCTGAAGTTCGAATTTTGTTCCAATTCTTTAAGAATGACCCCTGAATCACAAATACCGTTTAGTTAGAATAAACAGATCTTTAAAAAGTACTAAAAAAAGCTTTAGCGTAAAGAGCGAGGTATTGACGAGGGGACGAGCCCCCTCAAATACATAATGATTTCTGTTAATCTTAAGTTTAAATGTTGTTCCTTACTTTCAGTTGAAAAAGCTTGTTTTTTTTTATTTCAAACCGTTTTTTAAATGATGCTGGGAAATCCGGCACCCCCTTAATGGAAAAATGTTCTTCCCCCATGAAAAATTCCTCCATGGAAAATCCTCCCACGTAACCCCCCCCCCTCTCCCCCAAAGAAATCCCCCTCAAAACGTCAGTATACTTCCCAATAACCATTACTATATGTAAACAATTGGCAAAGTTCATAAGTTGCAGGCCTTCCTTCGGGGACTGTGGGGGCTTAATCATCCTCAAAGACAAATTTATTAGATTTTCGACTATGCTGAATAAAATAGATATCTCAAAATGTTGATCCGGTGACTTTTGGAAAAAATGACCCTGGGAGGTAGCCTAGTTGCTCTCCAATTTTTTTTGGTCACTTAAAAAGGACCCTAGAACTTTTAATTTCCTTTCAAATGAGCCCTCTTGCGACATTCTAGGACTACTGGTTCGATAAGATCATCCCTGGAAAAAACACGCATCTGTGATCTTTCTTCTGGCAAAAAATTCAAAATTCCACAGTTTTGCATATAGGAGCTTGAAACCTCTACGGAAAGGTTTTCTGATACGCTGAATCTGATTGTGTGATTTTCATTTGAGATTCCATAGCTTTTAGGGGATGTTCCCCCTTTTTTCTAAAATAAAGCACATTTTCTCAGGCTCGTAAATTTTGATGGGTAAGACTAGACTTGATAAAACTAAAGCTGATTTCAATTGTATATTTAAAAACAGCATAAAAATCCGATTCTTTTGATGCATCTATTGGCATCAAAATTCCGTTTATTAGAGTTTCAGTTGCTACTGAGCCGGGTTGCTCCTTACTTACATGTCGTTACCACGAACTGTTTGATACTTGGGTAAAATTTAGTATTCGTTTTTCGTTAGGTAATTTACCTACTTAAAAGCCAGAATTTGAGACAGATTTTGACTTTCTCAGCCCCAATAGACAGCGATGAATAACCGGGCTCGGATCAATAAAGAGAGTCAGAGGCTGGTCAGGGAAAGTAACTGAAACAACGGATGATCCAGTGCCAGTAGCTTTTCATGACTGAGTAGGGATTGTTCTTCTACTGTGCTTGTCGGCTGTGTATTTTGTATGTGAATGTTTATAAATGCAAAATCAGTTAAAAAAAAAAAAAAAATTAAATGAATCCGATAAAAAAAAAGTCAGGGTTAGCTTGCCTTTGCTTATGTTTTTGCATATGCGCTTATTCACACTGGAATAAGAAAATTTTAGTGCCATTTCCTAGCATTAATCCGTATTCTTTGAAATTTCTTTATGAGCAGACCACGTTAGGATTCAATTAACTGCTCTTTACATTAAAATCTATAAACACTTAAATACTATTTCTACATTTGGTCAGGCGTATTTCGCCTTCAATGATGTGCGCTATAGAACTTGCGCGCTGTCTTTGTCACTTTTTAATGCAGCTATAATAGGTGGCAGAGCAGTGATGTAACCTGAATGCTGTAAAATTTTGATAGTCTTTGGGCGGATATTCCCTTTGTTAGAATATGCTTTGTATCAGAAGGTGCCAAATTGTTTTGAAAATTACAGTTGATGTACATCCACGATACCAGTACTATGTACGATGTGGACTTATTTGGCTACAGAAAGCTGATAACATGATAAAAAAAAAACAATAATAAAGTAACAAAATAAAATTTGTAAATTATATGAAATTTGTAAATTATATGGAAGTATAAGGAATATGATAATAGCATTATAAATATTTCACTTTTCATGCAGTTAATAAAAGATTATGGTTTTCTTCCAAACAAAATTTAACTACCCTCCCCTTTCGGATACCCTCCCCTCAACACAATCTCAAACGAAAAAATGGTGTCATACGGAGGAAAGGCCCTCCCCTTTCGGATATTATCCCCCCAACACAATCCCAAACGACAAAATGGTGTCATACGGAGGAAAGACCCTCCCCTATCGGTTATCATCCCCTCAACAAAATCCCAAATGAAAAAAGCGGTGTCATACGGAGGAAAGGCCCTCCCCTTTCGGATATCATCCTCCCAACACAATCCAAAATAGAAAAATGGTGTCATACGGAAGAAAGGCCCTCTGCTTTCGGATACTATCCTCCCAACACAATCCCAAATGAAAAAATGGTGTCATACGGAGGAAAGGCCCTCCCCTTTCGGATATCATCCTCCCAAATGAAAAAATGATGTCATGCGGAGGAAAGGCCCTCCTCTTTCAGATATCATCCTCCCAACACAATCCCAAACGAAAAAATGTCATCATACGGAGGAATGTTTGGTTTGCTTCTCTTTTAGATGGCTATTTATCTATTGAGGTATGTTTTCATCAATACTATAACCATTGTTTCAGACTTTTAGGGTAAAATATTTTTTCATAATAAACCTAAGTCGTATTTCTTAGCCATAAATCCTAACTAAAAAACAGAGCCGATCACTTATATATTGGTGGATATTGGAGTCACGAATTTTGGTGAGTGGCTCGATTTTGGAAGTAGGTTTTTTGGCTTTAAAATTTTTCTATTCTTTTAATTCTGATTTATCTGTTGTTAGTATTTTCCATGTTGTTGTTTTTTAGGTTTTTTAGTTCTTCTAATTGAGGTTTTATTTCTTTTTCTGTTTGCTCTCCGCATTGTAATTTTTTGCCATTTCATTTTATCTGGTATGTTTCGCTCACATTATCTGGTATGTTTCACTCACATTTTCGTTCGGAATAAATAAACATGTTTCGTTGAAACTTTCTTTTATAGCACTGAAGAAGGAAAGTGGATGTCCCCCAAAAATATTCTTTTTGATTTTTTGTTGAGCTTAAAAAAAAAACTTCTCGATTTTCCTTTCTTTAATTTTATTCTTTATTATTGCATGCCAATGTGGTTTACCGAATAATCTTTTACCAAAAATGAGCTAGCACTTAACTAGCTTCAACTGTTCATTGGCGCCCATATGGGGGGGCTCCCGCCCCCCCTGGCTGAATGATGCTGCCTTTATTTTTATATTTTTGTTCTGAGATTTTATTATATAGCATTAAAAGTGCCAATTAGATGAGGTTTGCCCCCCCCCTGGAATTCAGCTTATGGGTGCCCATGCAACTATTCTATTGTTTAAAACTTAGTAGTTAAAATACGACAGCTGTTACTACGTAACAGCTACGACAGCTGTTAAGTAGTAACACTGGGTTTATTTAAAAAAAATAAAGTATACATCATCGATTCCCTGAAGCAAGCTTGTGCGGGAGAAAACCCCTCTAATAAATCAATAAACCACAAAAAAAAAAAAAAAAAAAGCTGTTAAGTAGTAACACTGGGTTTATTTAAAAAAAAAGTATAAATCATCGATTCCCTGAAGCATGCTTGTGCGGGAGAAAACCCCCCTAATAAATCAATAAACCAAAAAAAAAGAAAAAAAAAATTAGAGCTCAACTTACCGGACCCGAAAACCAACGAACCTCCAAACAACACCCAACA
Source organism: Artemia sp. Qi Xiang Cuo (assembly GCF_049724085.1). Classification (NCBI taxonomy): domain Eukaryota; kingdom Metazoa; phylum Arthropoda; class Branchiopoda; order Anostraca; family Artemiidae; genus Artemia; species Artemia sp. Qi Xiang Cuo. The sequence goes on from NC_142800.1 coordinate 13,555,093, forward strand.
AAATTATAATATTTATAATCATATTTAGCTGCAACTAAATATGATTATGACACATATTAATATTCCTAAGTTTCCTCTTCCTTACTCATTGCTGCTATTTTCTCTAGGTTTGGCTGTTGTCAAGATGGTCTATTCCCAGCTAAAGGACCCAATGGTGAGGGTTGTGGGGAACCACTAATTGACGGGTCTGGCGTAGAAATCTCAAGTGGCAGCGGTGATGACATTCAAAGTAAGCAATAGATTAAATGAACTTAAGCTAAGTTTAATATAAGCGAAAATAGTTAAGCGATGTCGCTATACAAATTCCAGGTATTATTCCGAAAACTAGAAAACTCTTCTAGAAAACTCTAGAAAACTTCTAGAAAACTCTTTATAAAGTACTTTTTGAAAATAAGACTTCTTTGAAAATTTATCTGTAAAATGCAAAATAAAATCAAAGTTGATATTTGTAAAGCTTACAAGTAGCAAGAAGAAACAATATTTTACATATAAAGTTGACCAAAAATAAGACGATTCTATTTCCTTCTCAAGCAAGATATGCTTAAAATTCTGTGGTTGTAAGTTTTTTTAACTTAAAAAAATTAAGATTTCAGATGAAAGATACGAATGTACATGGCACATTTTGATCGTGGATAGATAGATAGATAGATAGATAGATCGTGTATTTCAAAAAGCCCAAGAGCCATATACACACAAAAAATATGAAAATAGAAAAATTACAACAGAGCAAATTACAAACACACATTAACATGAATAGGCCTACATAGCGAAAAATACCTTCTATTAAAATACCAAAAAAAACAACTTTAATTGCATATAATTAATAATAATTAATTGTAAAAACATTTCCTTCTTTTTAATTCCTTCTCTATGTACGCACCAATACGAAATATTGTGGTTGGATTACTACTTTGTAAGATATTTGGAAGCAGCAAAACAATCCCATGTAAGTAATTTTCCCTTAAATCAGAGAGCACCGGGCACTTTCGGAGAAAATGGTCCAAATCTTCGTCCTCATCCCTACAAAGAGGACACACATACCGACCATCAGGATGTACTATCCCTTTGTCGAACACCATTTGTCTACTCTGGATTGGAAGGCGATTCGCCCTAAGCTGAATCCATCGACATAAAATCATAGCCGGTAAATTGAATTTAAAATAAATTTCCTCTCCAAAACTAGGTTTAACCTGATTATAATGATTCAATGTAGCAGAATTTAAAACCAGCCCTTGCCAACACTGAATTTCTTGACCCTCTAAGATAAATCGTACCTGGCTTACTAAATTTGTTGGTAGATCAGGGGAACCAAGACCGTCATTCCATAAGTAAGCCATTCCCACACTTTCTAGTAATGACCTAATTTGGGATGGCCACGACTTTTTCGAATCATAGCTCAACATCTGATAATAAATTTTGATCGTGGATATGCTTAGATATAGTAAATAACTATAATTATTCCCGTCAGTTTTTTTTTGTACTATTTGAAACATATTTCTCTCTTTATAAAAATTCAGATTTCTATTACAGAGCTGTATTTCAAGTCATCCATGAAAAAGGGGTCTTTGCGTGGTAAAATATTTGATTCGTATCTGTTTATAAAAAGTCAAAAGCCGACAAAATATTTGCCTAGATGAAGACATTCTTTTGCCAGGCTGACCAAATGAAGTTTGACACCTTATCAGAAAATTTTATCAATTGACCTAAAATTGATATACATAATTTTAAGTCAAAAGATAATTTCGCTTCTTTTTTATTTATTTTGACGTTTTGACACAATGTACCCTCCTATAATATTTTTACTTTCGTAAATTATAGTGCAAAACAGAAGCGAAAGAAATAATGAGGTAAAGAAATGTTTGTCGGGAATTAAAACCTGGTTGCCTAAATACCTATGACACCTGTCAGGGCTTACTTTGATATTAAAGAAAAAAAACAAGTTTTTTTTAACTGAAAGTAAGGAGCGACATTAAAACTTAAAACGAACATAATTTATTCAGTATATGAAAGGGGATGTCTCCTCCTCAACGCCTCGCTATTTACAATAAAGTTTTTTATTGTTTTAAAAAATAAAGTTATGTGACCCAGAGTAAAACTTTAGCGTAAAGAGCGAGGCGTTGAGGAGGGGACAGCCCCTTTCATATACGGAATAATTTCTGTTCGTTTTAAGTTGTAATGTCACTCCTTACTTTCAGTTAAAAAAAGCTTGTTTATTTTCTTTAATTTCTGAACGTTTTTGAATTAATGGAGCTTTAATTTTGGTTCACCGTCCATGAATAATCAGAATGAAACTTGTATATTAATTTTACTTGTTTTGGCTAAATAGCTTTCTCGAAATTTTTTGACCGTTATTTTGACCGAGTATTTTGACTGTTTGCCTCGTTTTAACCGCGATCCAGTATTCGATTATAGTATGCCAAGCCATAGCCAGATTGGAGCCAAGAGCCATAGCCAAGAGGACTCGACATTTGGTTACTGTTGATTGTTTGTATTTGCTTTTTAATTATTTTTAATTTAATGTGTTATAAGCAAATGTTGATAATTACAAGTTAATCGAACTTTCGCGTCAACCAGGTTAAGTCTGGCTCGAGAGAGAAAAAAGGCTCTTAAATTTTTGAGACTGAAATGGCCAGCAGTGCCCTTATCAACTCAAGTTATATAATAATATATAGTATAAATTTATTTCCCATCGTAGATGTAAAATACAACACTGATAGAGTAATAAAGGAAGAAAAGGGAAAGAAATAAATAAATTCTGACAAATACAAACAAAACGAAAACAAAGAAGAGCTGAAAAACAAAGAGAAATACAAATAAGGGCAGTCATATGCAAGAACAAACGCATGATCAACGAAGGACAATTTTTGAGGTGCTTTTACCAGTAATATGCCTCCAATATCTCTCATTTCGTTTTTGCACCGTGGACACGGGACTAGCAACTCTGTACCACGAGGGTAGGGACTGTTGTTAGTCCAGAGAAGCAGCCGTAGCAAATATTTCGTATATTCGTAGAAACATTTCCGTATATTCTATATCCTTAATATCTAAAGCAGTAAGAAAAAACGGAAATGGTGCAAGGGCGAGCAGATGCAGAAAATTAGTGGTGAAAATAGTAAAAAACAAAAGTATATTAATATATTTTCACAAATTCTTACATTAATTACTCTTCCTGCTAATTTTTGAATGGGCTTTATCACCTCCTTGGATATAATACTGCTCATTTTGGTAAGTGTAAAGTGTAACAGAGTGAAGTGATTTGTTTGGACCTTGAAATTAACCATTATCATATATTTCCCTATATAGATTTTGAAGAATAAACGCTTAGATACGACATCACTTATAAAGTTTAAACTATTGATTTACACCAAAAAATTAATTGATAAAATTCTAAGCCCTCAGCGATTTATTATAGCGAGAGGGTCGTGGAGTTGTAGCGTTGTGGGTTTTCACGGAAAGTGTGACCTCAGGCTTTATTGATGAATGTAACATATTGTCTTAGAAAGCTGTGTATAACTCTTACTGGGGTCTAAAAGGATGGGGTTCCCTTGTCGAAAGCCATAGTTTATATTAAGTGAGTGGAAATTGAGTTTTGTAGTTAGTTTGACCGCAAAGCTCTTGTTTTTGTCTACTTGTTCCTGCTTTTGAATGGGAAGCTCCGTTTAACCAGGCAACATAGCGGGCATCAGTTTCAAGTTGAAGTTGGATTGAAATTTAAAAGGGCTTAAAATACGCAACGGTTTCCTGACTCAATCGCGGAAATATCTTCTTGTGAAATTTAGAAATCTGAAAAAGTAGTATTTTGCCAAGTCTTTGAAAGGCAGCCATTTTGTGTTATTGATCATTCAAAAAATCATTGCACATAACTGACCGAATTAGGCCTTTTGGATTTGCATTAAAAATCTTTCTTGAGCTGAATTTTTATTGAAAAAATCAAAATAAAAATTTCACGACAAAATATCTACCAAAGTATTGCGCATAAACTAAGAGAAGATTCAGTAATTTGGTCTGTATTTTTAAATTCAGCTCTACATCTTCATTCTGTATGTTATCCCTTGATTTTAAAAATATATCTCCTTGTCATATTTTTTGCAGTCCATTATTTACGCAACTCTGGTTGCATTTGAAAAATGTAAATCTGCTCATTACCTCATCTAATATACTTCCTTTCAAAAGATAACATGACGCAACCCCGTTGGCTTTTGGAAAGTCTCATCTCATCACTTCCCTATAGTGTTTTTCTTTTCAGAAAAAAAATCTTTTTATGATTTTCTCCTCTTTCAGTTCTTAGGAGCAATTTTTTTTTTAATAGGAGATACAAAGTAATAAGATGCAAAGTAATAAGCTTCATTCAAAATTTCCTTTGATGCTGCCTCGAACCTTTCCAATTCTGTGTAAGAGACAATTAAACGATTTTGTCAGTTTATAATTGGGAAAAGCTTAAGTGGAATAAATAAGCTACACAGTAAATAAACAGGCCCTGGTGAATTTGATCTAGCTGGCAGACATGTACACGGGGTGAGGACGGGGTTGCCACCTGGTGAAAAAAATCACTAGTTTTTAGTGATTTTTTGGTTGATTTAGTGATTTTCTTAAATAACCTAGTGATTTATGTGCTGATTTAATGATTTGTTTTACAAGCAATATTAAAATCGCTAGAAATAGGAATAAATTGCTAGGGGTACTAACCCTGGGTGAGGGGCTTCGCTTTCCTCCTAGATAATTGATGTACCATCACCATATTTTGCCATCAAATTCTTGCCTACGGCCATAGTTGGCCATAATTTCTTATATTGTGCTTTTCTCGAGATTTACGACACAACCTAATCCCAGATATATTTTTGAACCAATTTCTGTTTCTGAGAAGGTTATTTATTAATAGTGCCAACAGAGGGATCTACGGAGGTATTCACAGAAGGTTCAACAGAAGATTCAATGGAAGCATCTACCGATGGGTCTACTGATGGTTCCCCTGAATATGAAGTAACAACGACAACAGTAGAGGACACAACACAATATGTCGATTGTAAAGAAACGGAATTTGGATGTTGTCCAGATGGAATTAGCACAGGTATGGTTCATGTTCGAGGGTAACATCTCTGGTTAAAAATGTACCAATAGTAAAAAACACAAAGAAATGAATATAAAGACGACAAACGGGTCTATGACAAGTAAATGAAAACGAAGAAAAACAACAAAAAATCAAACGAATATTTTGCCCGTATCTAACAAGGCTTCTTCAGCGTAGAAAAAAAAAACAAGAACAAAAAACTAAAAAATATACATAAAACTAAAGTAGTTTTAATATAGTTTAAAAAATAGTTTAAAATAGTTTAATAGTTAAAATATATCATATACGTAGCTACAAAGGTAGCTATAAATTATAAATGTTAAGTAATTGTATATTATGTATTTTAGGTCAGTCTGTTTTAGTTATACATATATTTTTTAGTTTTGTTTTTTTTTGTTTTTTTTTCTATACTGAAGACGCCTTGTTAGATACGGGTGAAATATTCGTTTGATTTTTGTTGTTTTTCTTCGTTTTCATTTACTGACCATAGATCCGTTGGTCGTCTTTATATTCATTTTTTTTTTTTTTTTTTTTTTGTCATGGGTGGCCAGTTATATCTTTTATTTACAAAATGTAAAATTTCATAATGAAGGTTTAATTAGTCTTAATTTTTTTTTACAGGTAGTGACATAAATAAACAGGAAAAATGGAAACATATTAATATCTGGTATTTGCAAATAAACATTAAAAATGAACAGTTTATGACAAAAATTATCAAAAATAATGCGTAAATAGAGAAATTACGGATAACCTAAACAAATCATCTTACTTGCATAGATGAAAAAAAAAAAAAATCTAAAAATGCCTTAAAAAATTCTGGAAATGTCCTTTTTTCCTTGTAATTTTACAAAAAAAAGTTTTTTTCAAATCATCCCTAATTTTGACCCAGGTACATAATAGATATTCTGTATATATTACTATTTTTCTATCTATTTGTAAGTCCACTTTCATCACAAAAAAAAAAGATTGCCAGCTTCGATTTAACCAGAGAGATAATATGTGCCCCCCTTAAAGTGTTATTTTTATCTTCCTCCGAGTTTATTTTCACCATACAAAACTTGTCTTTAGCCAGCTCCAATATAACCCAGGTAGGTAATAAATACTCCATTTAAAATCCATTTTTAAACTTTTTGAATTTGAACTGGATTAGGTTCGACTTGGTTGAACTGATTTTGAATTGAATGAAATTTAGGATTTGAATTTTGAATTTTTTCGAAATGATCCTTTGGAAACCGTCCTTTTTCGTATAATTTTTAGGAAATCATCTTGCAGTTTAATATGGATATAAGAATCTGAAATGGTGTAGAAACAGATATAAGATTTTCACAATAGTGGTGATAAAAGAAAAAACAGCTAAAAATTCTATAGAATCTATAACCTTTATCTTTATAATATCATCTTATTTTTTGAAATCGCCCCTTTGAATTTTTTAAATTTTGAAATTGGAATTGGAACTGATTGGAATTTTTGAATTTTCACTGGATTTGAATTTCCAATTTTAACTTGAATTTTGAAAATAGTAAGAAATCACCCTTTGAAAACCATCCTTTTCCTAATAATCCTTTTCCTTCCACTTTAATACGCATATAGGACTTGCAATGGCCTAGAAATGGGTCTACGAGTTTCACAACAGTGGCGATAAAAAAAAAGAACATGCAATTCTATAGAATCTAGAATTTTTAGGAAATTATCCTTTGTTTCCTCGGTTTATAGTCAAATTTCAACAAGAAGGGTCCTATTCCCCTAAAAATGACGCTATTCAGCTATTAATAAATATTTTACAGTTTAGAATTATAGATATTATCAAATAAACCCTTTAGAAAACATTTCAATCAACTCCACTTTTCAGATTATCGATTATTTCAAATATTCTTCTGGAATTTTTATGACTATTCATAAAAAGTCTCTCATTTGTATCTTTTTCTAATAGGCACAGTAGACAGAATATATAGTATCGACAAAGGATATACTCTCCATTAAAAATAAGTGGTACATATTTAAAACCACACAAAATTCATACTCCGCATTCGCGCACGCGCGATTCTGATGTAAACATCACGAGAAGCCTATGGAAAAACCTGTTTTTTTTTTTGGTCTGACCACTAGCAACTAAACTAAGGTTCTGACGTATGTTCCAAGGGTCAGTACGCACGGTTTCAAATGTGTGTCATGTTTGGAAAAAAAAGACGCTATAGTCTACAGTGCTAATAGGGGAAATTCTAATGAAAGTGATCCCGAACAAAATATTATCTATTAGTAGAATACGTTTTAGTAAAGAATAATTATTATTAACATTTGCTGCTCCCATTAGAATTTAGAACCCAATTTGACTTCCTCTATCCAGGGGTGCATCTCGGTTTCTGGGTTTGGAGGGGGATATAAGGAATGTGGCGACAAAATCGTCCAGTGTGCTGACAAATGCGGACACATAAGCTAAATTAAACTGAAAACACAAGCTAAAGTCTAAGGTGTCGGAGAGCAGCAGTGAAACCTTGGAAATTGGAAGGGGGAAGTCCACATATCCCCCCTTAACTGCACCCCTACCTTTATTCTAAAATGCATTTAAGAATATTGGCTGAAATAAACCTAACTGTGTAAGCAAAGGCAAACAAATTGTGGGAGATGATTTTTGCAAAGCGATCAAAAATATATTTTAATATAAAATGTAAATTTAAAAATATAGTATATCAAAAATGCATAATTTTTTTTTCCGGTATTTTCCTTTATATAAATGACTATTTGGCTTTGGTTCTAACGTAAAAATAGAAACTGATAAATTATTAATCCATATCTTTGTAACAAGCATTGCCAGTTTCTTTTTTCCAAATATGACTCACATAAAAATCAAATCCAAGAATATATATTCTTTACATTGTTTTTCTGGTAATTTTTACTTATACTTGATAATTATGGTTCTTAGTCATTGAAAAAATTTCAACTTATAAATTGTTAACCTATTTCATGTAACTAGCTTGGCTAGTTATATTTTTTTTACCGATCACATACTAACTAATCTCAAAAAGTGCATCCTTTCTTTGGTTATTTTCTTGTATTCGTCACCTATGGACTCGACAGTTTAACTTCTGAGTGGCTCAAATAAAAAAAAAAAAAAAAATTAAAAAATCTATGTCATTGGAACTATACCGGCTTGTTATTTCTCTGTACATAGGAATGAAAACCAGTAATCTGAATCCTTTAAAAAAATTTCCACTATTTGTTATTTACGGATTTGTCAATGTGGTTTTTGAATAGATCCTATTTAAAAAAAGGAAACAACAAGTTTTTAATTTACGTCTTTACAAATAGCTCTTGGTGAAAAATATTTTGGCTGTGACATTGTCACAGAAGGGTGTGAGTCATCTCAGTTTGGTTGCTGTGAAGACCAAATGACAACTGCCAGTGGTCCCAATGGGTATGGCTGTCCTGAGCATTGTGCCACAACTGAATGGGGCTGCTGCGATGACGACAAACATGCTGCTCAAGGTCCAGCTAAAGAAGGCTGCTGCGTTCATACAGAATTTGGTTGTTGTCCTGATAACATTCAACCAGCCCAAGGTGCTAACCTTGAAGGTAAACCGTTTAGATTAGTCTTGTTTTGTAACTTGTATAGTCGTTATTTGAATCCTGTGTATGTAATACTTGAGGATTTGTCTTGGAATGAAGGCGAAATGTATTTGTTATAATTGTGCGAGATCTGTGGAAATCAAGCTGTAAAAATTTTAAATTTTGGAAGATATATCTCACCAGACTGACGTAATATATATATTTTCCCTAAAACGAGTGATTTTGTGACGAGGCAACAGCTGTTAATTTGACCGAAATGACAAGATGCTTGTCCCATTCGGTTTGTAAATTTCAGATCTGTCTGTTCACGGAACCAGAATAATGATAATTCTTAGATTTTTTCTTGCAAAGGATATAAAGTTACTTATACGAAAATTGTAATTCTTCAACAATCCTCAACCAATATTCAAATTATTTTCAGTTTAAAAAAAAACTGCGCAAAAAAAAAAAACGTTTGGTACATGATATAACTGAATCTAAGTTATAGAATGATAGCAATATTTTTGTCCTTCGTTAATATTAATTGAAAAAAAAAAATTTTCCAAAACTAATTTTGGTACTGGTGCATTAGATGGACCTTTACAAGGAAACCAGTCACGAAAAACCCGCCAGAGACGGGTTAATTCAAGAGACCGCTATAGAGTAATGCAATGCATAGCGTGGTTTTCATTGCGTTTACGATATTTAAACTGTTGTTTTCTGGGGTTTAGGGGGGGGGGATTACCTAGGTTAAGGTTAGGTTACGTATTTAATGTATGCTATGCCTTACCCCCACCCCACCCCCTAATGTGCAGATGTATAGCCCAAATTTGTTTCTAAACTATTATATATCCATACTATTTTATTTTATTTCATTAGAATTAACCAAACTTGACTTTTTAGAAAGGCCCATATAATGCACCAGTACCATAATTTTTTCAAAGAAAAGTAAAGAGCTGTATTGAAACTTAAGACAAACAGAAATAATTAGGTAGATGGAATGAGCTCTATCTTAGCTGTAGAAGAGTGTCAAAATTTTCATCTTTTGTCGATACATTAATACTGTAGGAAAGTAAGATACCTCAACTTGCAAAGGGATCGTAAACTTTAAGTGTAAAATTTATTTTTTTCAAAAATGTCTTAGCTCCAAATGCATGAAAAAGAAACTTTTGTCCTTCTTATCAAAAAAGTTGATTTTTTGAAGACAAAAATGAAAGCATAAGGCAGTTATCACAGGTAAATTTCTCGTATAGCTATAAAATATGTTATATGACTGTTCCACACTTTCACTGCTTGTCTTAGAAAATAATAAAAGTCACAGAAAAGTCTTAGAAATTAAGCATACAAATTTCTTTAAAAATGATTTTTCTCCAATTGCTCTATGAAAATAAGAAAAAAACATTCGTTTCCTACTACTAGAAAAAAAATAAAAAAAAAAGGAAAGAAAAAATAAAATAAAAGAAAAAATAGAAACATAAGACAGTTTTAACATTGAAAATTTTCCTTCTGTTGTTCCAAAATTCCATAATTACTCCGGGCTATCGCCATTAGTTTTAAAACCTACAATTCTTTTGGGTATCATGAAAATGAACTACAACTTTCGACAACCAACAGCTTTCTAGTACCAACGGGTGTTCGCCACGATTTTGTCCTACTCTTAATAGGGCTTAGCTCCTACAGTAACTCCCGTATTATTCATCAATTCAAGAATGAATTAGGACATGTGCCGTGCGAACCAATATAGGGGGGAATCCAGTTTTGTACGTAGGGCACTAGTGGTTAGTTCGTTTTATGCGGAACAGGTATCTTTGAATTGTGATAGCGTTGTCGCCTCCTAGCTTCACACAAAGAATGAGAAAAATAGCATTAAAAAAAAACAAATAAAAACAACAATTTTGGGGGTTTTTATACCACAAAGAAGCTTCAATAACGGAACAAAGTCAAAAGTAATCTAGAGTATAATATACAAGCATCTATATTGAAAATAATTGTATGCTTCCCTTCCTAATGCAATCAGATTAAACCAGTTTCTTATTGTTTGATAGTTATTAAATATTTTTTTTGACATTTTAAGTTTTTTTTTTTTTTTTTTTTTTCTTACAAATTAAAAACAATTAAAACAATACAATATGCTGTAAATCTTTCATATGTGTTTGAAGTCAAATAGAAAAAATTGAGTCTTTTTTTTTTTATTTATGAAAGGAACTTTTGATGCGTAGACGAACGTTTGTGTATCCACCGAGTGCTTTTCCGAAAGATATTTGCTAAGGAAACAAAAGTATCCGCTTTTGACCTCTTTTCGCACTAAAAAATCCTAATGTTACCCCTTAATAAACATCAGCTGTAAAATTTACAAAATGAATATCCCATGAAAAAAAGCTGTAGATGAGACTCATCATTTTGTAACATGACCCTTCTACCTGCTAAGGCCATATACGGCCTTAGACTCAAAATACAGTTATATTGCTTTGCAAAGCATGGTTATATTTTATCCGTTGATGACGTCTACAAAACTACAGAAATCAGTAATAATTTAACAATTTTCACAGTTATTGTCTGTCTTTTTCATATGATTCAACTTTTTTCGTGTTTTTCGAGTTTGACCCCTTTACAAAATTACACCTCTCTCCAGAAATCAACATATGCTTTCGTTCCTTCTTGTTTTACCCAAAGAATGTTTCGGAAAAAAAAAATTGGATTTGGAACCTCCTTTCCTATGTCGGTTTGCTTCCAACGCACCCTCCGCTTTAGACTATAAAAATTCTACCTGTATTTCCGAAAAAAAGAAAAACAATACAAGGATCTTTTGGTCACCCAAAAAAAAAAAAAAAAAAAAAATCATTTTGAAACCGAAGCTTTATCTCTACAAAATAGTAATTTTTCTAAAGAATATTTACATTTTTTTCCTCCCCATTACCCATCGGTGACATCTAAAAAATTGCTGGATGTCTTCCTCCGAATATATCTTCTTTTCAAATAAAATGTTTCATCAATTAAATGAGACAAAGTTTCAAGAAGATGTTACGACAGTTGTACAAGTTGCTTAATTGATTAAATCAGGTTATTTATAGATCCAATACTTACATTTCCAGCATCGGTATGACGTCATCTTTGAATATTGTCGTAGATTAAAGATTTTTTTGGTGGCTAATTAATGTGTTTGTTCCAAGAGTTATCTTCCTTTTTTTGCTTTTGGCTTTCCAAACAGTTCGTAGTAACGAACTGTAAGTAAGGAGCGACCCGGCTCAATGGTAACCGAAACTCTAAAAAACGGAATTTTGATACCAAAAGATACATCGAAAGAATCAAATTTTAATTCTGATTTCAAATATATAAGTTTCATCAAGTTTACTCTTTCCCATCAAAAGTTAGGAACCTGAGAAAATTTGGCTGATTTTCAAAAAAAGGAGGCAAGACCCCTTAAAAGTTATAAAACCTTAATAAAATTCAAACCATCATATTCAGCTTATCAGAGAACCCTACTGTAGAGGTTTCAAGCTTCTATGTACAAAAATGTGGAATTTTCCATTTTTTACCAGAAGAAAGATCACGGATGCGTGTTTTTTTTTTTTTTTTTTTTTTTTTTTTTTTTTTTCAGGGGTAATAGTATTGACCCAGTGGTCCTAGAATATCGTAGGATGGCTCATTGGAAAGGAAATTAAAATTTAAATTGCCCTTTTTAATTGAAAAAAAAAGTGGAGGGCAACTAGGCCCCCTCCCACGCTCATTTTTTTCCCAGAGTCACCCAATTAAAATTTTTGAGATAGCCATTTTGTTCAGCATAGTCGAAAATCTAATAATTATGTTTCTCAGGTTGAGTTAATCCCCCACAGTCCTCGGGGGAAGGGCTGAAAGTTATAAACTTTACCCATTGTTTACATATAGTATTGGTTAATGGGAAGTATACAGACGTTTTCAGGAAGGATTTTTTTCTGGTTGGGGGGGGGAGGGGCTGGAGGAAGGAGTTACTCGGGAGAATCTTTCCGTGGAGGATGTTTACTTGAGGTAAGGGACATTTCTATGAAGGGGGCGCCGGATTTCCCAGCATTATTTAAAAAACGATCAGAAATTAAATTGAAAAAAAAAAGTTTTTTCAACTGAAAGTAAGAAGCAATATTAGAACTTGAAACGAAAAGAAATTATTACGTATATGAGGGGGTTCGCCCCCAAGTCAATACCTCGCTCTTTACGCTACAGTTTTTTTTTTAGTGCTTTCAAAAGAGCTATCTATTCTAATTAAACGGCCTTAAACGGTAAATTAAACGGTGATTCAGGGGTTTGTGATTTAAACAAAATTTTAACTTTAGCGTAAAGAGCGTGGTAATGACTAAGGGGGAGAACCCCCTTATATACATAATAAAAAAAAAATAAAAAAAAAACAAGCGATATGGCTCAATAGTAATCGAAACCTTTAAAAACGGAATTTTGATGTCAATAAATGTATCAAAAGAATGGGCTTATAATGCTTAATTCGTAAGTTACGTCAGAACAAAATTTCGAAAAAGCCAATTAACCAAAAAAAGAAAATTAATATGCAAATTTTGTTTTTATTATTCATGTACAGTGAGGCAAAATCAAAGCTGCATTAATTCAAAAACGTTCAGAAATTAAATAAAAAAACAAGTTTTTTTAACTGAAAGTAAGGAGCTACATTAAAACTTAAAACGAACAGAAATTATTCCGTATATGAAAGGGGCTGTTCCCTCCTCAACGCCTCGCTCTTTACGCTAAAGTTTTTTATTGTTTTAAAAAATAAAGTTGTGAGACAGAGTCAGCCTTTAGCGTAAAGAGCGAGGCGTTGAGGAGGGGACAGGCCCTTCCATATACGGAATAATTTATGTTCGTGTTAGGTTTTAATGTCGCTCCTTACTTTCAGTTAAAAAAACTTGTTTTTTTTAGTTAATATTTATTAGGATTTTTTGTAACAGAAGTATTTTATATAGTCATTGATGCAATGCTTTGCATCAATCATAGTGGTTGATGCTACATTGATGAATATGCAGTGCTTGTAGCTTTTAGAAAGAACGTATAATCATAATAAGGTTTAAAATGGAGGTTTGAGGGAGGGGTAAATTCATCTGATTTATTGGAGGGAGATTTATATAGGTGGCGTGGAGGCCCTTGCTTGATACTTGCCAGATTTGACTAAAATTATTATGATATGTCATTGAAGTTTTTTTCATAAGGTTATGATTGCTCATTGCTGAAATTATTCCCCTTTTATTTTATATTTTATTCGCTTTACATTTAATCAAGGCTTAGACTCAATTTACAAAACGTTCGATCCATTTGGTTATAATCCATTTAAAAACTTTGTTTATTTGCATTAGCAGATTTTTTTATTATGATTTTTTTTTTATTTGAATTAATTTTCTTTATTTAAAAGTGGGAAGCCGCCGTCAAGCCGATCTATACAAAATATACAAATTTATTCTGTAACGTGGCATTAGTAAATAAATATATTTCCTAGTTTAGGAGGTCACCATTTTTTAAATTTGCAGGGGAAGTCTTCCCAGCTAATCTCAGGAGTGATTTCTCTTTAACCATCCTCCCCTTTTGTATGCATGACCTAAGGTTTTAACTCTGCCGGGAAGGAGGGAGGGACAAAATATATTTTTCAAAACTAGGGAGGGGGGCAATTTTTTTTTTCCAATGAAAATGCCAAAAAAGGGTCATTTTCTAATGAAAACACCAGGAATTACATTTTTAGCATTATAGAAGGGGGGGGGGGGCAAATTAACGTAAGATTCAAGGTACAACGATCAGGTAAAATGTTTTTTCTCATTGACTAATTTGATCAGTGTAGTGAACATTTATGTGTTGTTTTAAGCATTAAAATATACAACAAAATAAGATCATAATTATTTATATGTATTTTATCTGTGTTTTATCCTAGGAAATTGGTCAAACCACAAAAAAAAAATACATTTTTAGTGACTGTTTTATCTGTGTAGGCAGAAAAATGGGTTGTGAAGCAAATCAATTTTGGTGGATAGTCCGGTTTTTGCCGGCTTGAGACAAAGTAAGTATAAATAGTCCAAGGAGAATTTGTTTCTGGCAGTCTGGCGTATTCGCAATAAGGAACTTCCCCGTGCCTACTAAAGTATATAAATAATTACAGGAAAATAAGAATTATTATCTATGTGCATTTTAATATCAGTTCATACCTAAGAAAATCAAAAACCTCAAAGAAAACCTATACGAGTCTTTATGATTTTAGGATGTGGCTGTCCTTGTGGCTGTGTTTGACTAAAAAAAAAAATCAAAAACCTCAAAGAAAACCTATACAAGTCTTTATGATTTTAGGATGTGGCTGTGTTTGTGGCTGTGTTTGATTAAAAAAATCAAAAACCTCAAAGAAAACCAATACAAGTCTTTATGATTCTAGGATGTGGCTGTGTTTGTGGCTGTGTTTGATTTAAAAAAATCAAAAACCTCAAAGAAAACCTATACAAGTCTTTATGATTTTAGGATGTGGCTGTGTTTGTGGCTGTGTTTGGTTAAAAAAATCAAAACCTCAAAGAAAACCTATACAAGTCTTTATGATTTTAGGATGTGGCTGTGTTTTTGGCTGTTTTTGATTAAAAAAAATAAAAAACCTCAAAGAAAACCTATACAAGTCTTTATGATTTTAGGATGTGTCTGTGTTTGTGGCTGTGTTTGGTTAAAAAAATCAAAACCTCAAAGAAAACCTATACAAGTCTTTATGATTCTAGGTTGTGGCGGTTTTTGTGGCTGTGTTTGATTTAAAAAAATAAAAAAACTCAAAGAAAACCTATACAAGTCTTTATGATTTTAGGATGTGGCTGTGTTTGTGGCTGTGTTTGTTTAAAAAAATAAAAACCTCAAATAAAAACTATACAAGTCTTTATGATTTTAGGATGTGGCTGTGTTTGTGGCTGTGTTTGATTAAAAAAATCAAAAACCTCAAAGAAAACCTATACAAGTCTTTATGATTATAGGATGTGGCTGTGTTTGTGGCTGTGTTTGATTTAAAAAAATCAAAAACCTCAAAGAAAACCTATACAAGTCTTTATGATTTTAGGATGTGGCTGTGTTTGTGGCTGTGTTTGATTAAAAAAATCAAAACCTCAAAGAAAACCTATACAAGTCTTTATGATTTTAGGATGTGGCTGTTTTTGTGGCTGTGTTTGATTAAAAAAAAAAAAAAAACTCAAATAAAACCTATACAAGTCTTTATGATTTTATGATGTGGCTGTGTTTGTGGCTGTGTTTGTTTAAAAAAATAAAAACCTCAAAGAAACCCTATACAAGTCTTTATGATTCTAGGATGTGGCTGTGTTTGTGGCTGTGTTTGATTAAAAAAAATCAAAAAACTCAAAGAAAACCTATACAAGTCTTTATGATTTTAGGATGTGGCTGTGTTTGTGGCTGTGTTTGTTTAAAAAAATCAAAAACTCAAAGAAAACCTATACAAGTCTTTATGATTTTAGGATGTGGCTGTTTTTGTGGCTGTGTTTCATTAAAAAAAAATCAAAAACCTCAAAGAAAACCTATACAAGTCTTTATGATTTTAGGATGTGGCTGTGTTTGTGGCTGTGTTTGATTAAAAAAATCAAAAACCTCAAAGAAAACCTATACAAGTGTTTATGATTTTAGGATGTGGCTGTGTTTGTGGCTGTGTTTGGTTAAAAAAATCAAAAACTCAAAGAAAACCTATACAAGTCTTTATGATTATAGGATGTGGCTGTGTTTGTGGCTGTGTTTGATTAAAAAAAATCAAAAACCTCAAAGAAAACCTATACAAGTCTTTATGATTTTAGGATGTGGCTGTGTTTGTGGCTGTGTTTGTTTAAAAAAATAAAAACCTCAAAGAAAACCTATACAAGTCTTTATGATTTTAGGATGTGGCTGTTTTTGTGGCTGTGTTTCATTAAAAAAAAATCAAAAACCTCAAAGAAAACCTATACAAGTCTTTATGATATTAGGATGTGGCTGTGTTTGATTAAAACAATCAAAAACCTCAAAGAAAACCTATACAAGTCTTTATGATTTTAGGATGTGGCTGTGTTTGTGGCTGTGTTTGATAAAAAAAAAATCCAAAACCTTAAAGAAAACCTATACAAGTCTTTATGATTTTAGGATGTGGCTGTGTTTGTGGCTGTGTTTGATTAAAAAAATCAAAAACCTCAAAGAAAATCTATACAAGTCTTTAAGATTTTAGGATATGATTGTAATGATTTTCATTACAGAAAAGATATGTCAATGTAATTCTGTGCGATGCTTATACAGGTTGTGAAATCCACAATATCCACATTACAACTACCGTTCATTGACGAGTGTTGCTTTTGTTTAATCTGCAAATTTATTTAATTGGTTTTTCAGCACACAGAGTGATAGAAACTTACGGGCATCGCTAAAAAAAAAATCAAAAACCTCAAAGAAAACCTATACAAGTCTTTATGATTTTAGGATGTGGCTGTGAATATACACAATTTGGATGTTGTCCAAAAACCTCAAAGAAAATCAAAAACCTCAAAGAAAACCTATACAAGTCTTTATGATTTTAGGATGTGGCTGTGAATATACACAATTTGGATGTTGTCCAGATAAGCAGACTGCAGCTCGTGGGATAGAGAATGAAGGCTGTGGATGTCGTACCACTGTTCATGGCTGCTGTCCTGATGATTATACACCTGCAGCTGGACCTAATTACAGTGGCTGTCCCTGCAATACATTTGAGTTTGGTTGTTGTAGTGATGGTATCCGACCGGCTAAGGTATGTGAAGCCAGACAAACTTAAAGAGAAAGAGGAGAGAGGGGGAGGGAGAGAGTCATTAAGTCTGAAGAGGATATCTTAATTCTAAGCATTGGTGTTGCCTCGAATATGCACGTAGTTAGAAACCACGTATGGAAACCTCTACTACGAAATAACGAGTAAATTGAAGCGTTAACACCTCATTGTCCTACAAAGTAAGACAATAGTGACCGATTTCAAAGTGGTTTTATTCAAATTTCATCGATTCTGTGTTTAGATGAATGCCAAAATGGTCTAGATAAACAATTTCTTTTAGAAATATAAATTGCCACATAATGAGCCATTCCTTAGCTCAACCCCCCCCCCCCAATAAAAAAAGATGGATCCCTTTCGAAATGGTATCTTTCTATGCATCACTATCTAGAATGTCTAGAACCAAATATTTAGAGATGGACCTAATATATAGAGCCAAAATGAACATTCGATAGTATATTTGTAGAATAAAAAAGAAGAGAAAAAAGGACAAAATGGATTAAACGTCTTAATTTAAATCTCATTTTTTATGTTTGTTTTATTTATTACTTGAAAACAATATTATTTCTAAGCAAAGGAACGACCAATTTGACTTCCAAACAGCCTCAAATTAAACAGTAGAGCCTACTGGCGACCATACCCCATACCTCTTGGAATTTACATTGACAAAAGGGGTAATTAAGTAGGGTAGAAAAAGAAAGAAATTTGCTACCCTCCTATACTAAATATAGGAGTTTTTAAGAAATTTAATCGTATTAAATTTCTAGAAAAGACCAAAGAACGGCCATTTATGAGGGAAAAAAACGAAAAAGAAAAATATGTACGAAAATTAAGGGTGGGGAAGGGAAGGGGGAAAGAAGGGAAAGTGAGGGGATGTGAGGGAAAGAAGGGTTTCAAGGCTGATGTGTCGATGTTACTGATCGATGTGTTTGAGAAGAAAATTGGCCATATTTGACTCGGCCAATTACGGACAGTCACGTGAAAATGAGCGTTATGTGCTGGAAAACTGAGTATTAATGTTTATTGAACTTGAGCAACATGCTCATGCTCAATTTTTCATCTTATGAGCATGAGCAACATGCTCATAAGATGAAAAATCCAAATTGCCATTTCTACGAAGTTTAAAAGAAATTTGTTGAACCAAATCTAAACTTCTTATTCAGCTGAGTTAGAATTGCAACAATTCGCAAAGCTAGCGTTATATAATAAGGAATCTAATTTAAGCTTGTTTTCCAAGACTATAACAACTAAATTCTATATGATTAAATCTCTAGTCTCTTAAAATTCTCTATGTACAACATTTCAAATTTCTCAGAAATAGTACTTGAAAAATTTGCTCTTAATTTATATATATATATATATATATATATATATATATATATATATATATATATATATATATATATATATATATATATATATATATATATATATATATATATTTATATCTGAGTATATCTCTCATGTGTGTTTTTCGCATTGTTTTGAAGTGTATCATTTTGAAGCTAGAGGACGACCAATTTTACTAATACATGACATCGAAACAGCCAGCAGAACCTAAGGGCAACCATGCCCCATGCTTTATAGACTTTATAAGGCACTTGACCAAGAAGACAGTTTAAAAAGTCTTGAAAAAAAAAGTCATTTCAACGGATATTTTTTTCTAAAGAAAACTCATGCTAAATCTAAAAAAAGCAAAGAGCAAGAAAACGATCAGAAAATAATTATGTATATGAAAGGGGTTGCCTCCTCCTCAAGAACTCATTTTTTTTTACGCTAGAGTTTTTTTTTATACAATTTTAAAACACAGCTTCTTATTCTAATTAAACGGCCATTGTGTTTCAGGAATCGTGTTTTAAAGAATTAAGACAAAGAGTCAAAACTTTAGCGTAAAGAGCAAGGTCTTGTGTAAGGGGCTACTACCTTCATATACGTAATAATTTCTGGTCGTTTTAAGTTTTGATGTTGCCCCTCACTTTCATTGAAAAAACTTGTTTTTTAAAATTTAATATCTGATTTTTTATATAATACTGGGAAATCCAGCTCTCTCTCCGTGAAAAATTCCGGTACTTGTGTATTATGTGCCACTCACTCAAGCTTACGATGTCTAAAACTCGAGAACAAACCGGTTTCTTCGTCACCTTAAGAATAAATTTGGGCTATATATTTGCACATTAGGGGGGCGGGTAGAGTATAGCACGTCTGGATGCAAAATGTGTTAGGTACAATTATTCTACATATTATGAAGTAAGAATTGTTTTCTGACTTCAAACTGTCCAGATACTTTAGCACCCCCCCCCCTTCATGCGCAAATGTATAGCCCAAGTTATATATTTCCCATCTGTTCTATCACTTGTCTCTGTCTTGTCTCACGCTAAGCCGAAAGAAAATAACGAAGAAACCGGGTTGTTCTCAAGTTTTACACAGTGTAAACTTCAGTGAGTCGCGTAATACACAACTACCAAAATTCCTTCCCCCTATGGGCAATAAAAAGAAACTCAAATAAAATTCTCAAATTTGGGGTGGTATTTTCTGCAAGGAGGCGGTATTTTCCGCGAGGGGAGTATTTTCTGGGGGTATTTTATGTGGGGGGAGGGTTGTTTTCCGGGAGGAGGGTATTCTCCATGGGGAGTATTTTCCGGCGGGTATTTTTGGCGGGGGGGGGGGGTATTTTCTACCGGGGATATTTTCTAGGGTATATTTTCCGGGAGGCGGAAACGCCGGCCACCCCGAGAACCAATATACGTTCCTGATCTGTGTATTCAAAGAGAAAAGCAAAATGGGTAACATAAACTAACAAAATAAGGGCAAACGTTTATTGAGCAACAGCAACCGACATTTATCATTTATAATTCAAATTACCATTTCTGGGCAACCTAATAGAAATTTATTTGGACAAGTTTAACGCTGTTATTTAGTCGAGTGATAATTGCAACAATGTCAAATCAAGGCTGTAAATTCAAGAGCAAAGTTGTCAGCTGTAAGAAGTTGTATTGCCGAGAGCTAGCGCTGCAAAATAAGAAATATAATTTGTGCCTGTTTTTCCAAAACTAACTAGAAAATTCTGTTTGGTGTAAACTCTTTTCTCTTAATATTTCCCTTTGGGTATCCTTTCCAAATTTCTCTGAAATAATACGTAAAAGTTTCTATTCTTGATTAATGCTGGAGAAGTTTTGGTTTGAAACACACAATAAAACCCTTGGAAAAAGTTGCTAGCCGGAAGTAACTGATCTTTTCATAAGAAGTTCCACGTTTTCAAAACTTCTTCAGCAGTGACTCTAGCCTGTGTTTTAAAAAACAAAGTATTTATAGATCATATTCATCAGTATACGCATACTGACCAATATCTTTATTAAAATTGATTTATATGTATATATATATATATAATCAAATATATACATATATACCAATATCTCTATTAAAATTAATTTATATATATATAATCATATATATGTATTTGTTTTGCCTAATGACGACTCTGATCGGTACCAAACTAGGTCCACAGGAAGCAAGGGCGGATCCAGGATTTTTTTTCGGGGGGGGGGGGGGTTACTAATTTTTGACTTTTTCAGGGGGTGTTTTATTAATTTTTGACTCAGTTTTCGACTAATTTTACTGATTTTTACCTAGGTTTTACTAATTTTCGGCTCGGTCAAAAATTTTTTTTTTTTTGGGGGGGGGGGGTTCAAACCGGGTAACCCCCCCCCCCCCTGGATACGGCCTTGACAGGAAGCAATTTCTCATACTTCTTAGCCGCAGACTGCCATCTCGCTTTCATAAAAGGGTAACTATCCCACAGTTGCCATTGATTTCGTATTTAAAAATTATTTTCTTTAACCTTTATCCTACCCTGCTATGATAACTCAACCTCCCAAAACATGAAAAAAAAAATTCAAATAAATAAAGTATAAAAATAAATGCCCTAGAATATTCTCCGCTACCTATTCTGCCCATGTTTTGGAATGTCGGTATAATATTCGAAAAATTCTTCGTTTCTCCATTATTTCATTTGTCATATTTTATGACATTATTTTATTATGTCATATATTTGTCATATTCATGCATACTCCTGCAATTTACCCGTGCCCCAGCCATTTAAACATTTGTCTCTCAATTACTTGGACTATCTGTCTTGGCTTTTCTCTGTCTACAATTAGCCATGTCTTGATGCAACCTGCAAAATACTTGATAACTTCAATTCAAAATCAACAGCTGCTCAATATTACATGTAAGTAAATTCTCCGCGGGAGAAATGGGGTAAATTTTCCACGGAGGAATTCTTGCAGGAGAAACATCTTTGGGGAGAATTCTCCCCGCGGGGTATTTTCCGCAGGGGAAGTTTTGGGAGTGGATTTTGGGGGGAATTCTCCGGGGAGAATAAGACTAGCAATAGACTAAGGAGTTCTGAATAATAGCTTGTTAATGTCTTAAAATTTACGCAAATAATTTCTTAAGTTTGTCAAAAAAATTTGACTTCTATCATCATTATTGAGAAAAGACTTCTTCGTTATTTTCCCTTGTCTTATTTAAAGTATCATGACCGTTTTACTATATTTTTGTTTTGCTTCATCCTTAAATTTAGGGGCCAAATATGGAAGGTTGTGGGTGCAAAGAAAGTGAATTTGGTTGTTGTGGAGACCAACGTACCCCAGCAATGGGCCCTAATCAAGAAAGTTGTGATTGTGTATCAAGTCGATTTGGCTGTTGCGTCGACGGTGTCTCAGAAGCTCAAGGAGAGAACTTTGAGCAATGCAAGGAAAAGCCAATTATTCCCGGCGGTAAGTTTTTTTGTATTTGGTTCAATCCAATTTTATTTCTGAGCTATTACTTTCTCCCAGAAGGATATAAAGCCGTAAACACTCACTAACTTTTTCGTATTTTTTTAGTCAAATTGTCCGTGGCATCGAACTATAAAAACCTTGCTCAATAATAACCGAAACTCTAAAAAACGGAATTTTGACACCAATAGCTATATCAAAAGAATCGGTTTATGTTGCTGTTTCAAATGTATAAGATTCATTAAGTTTAGTCTTACCCATTTAAGACTTATCCATTAAAGGCAGATTCAGCGTATCAGAGAGTCTTGCTGTAAAGGTTTCGAGGTCCTATCTACAATTAAATAAAAAAAACAAGTTTTTTTAACTGAAAGTAAGGAACGACGTTAAAACTTAACACGAGCAGAAATTATTCCGTATATGAAAGGGGCTGTCCCCTCCTCAACGCCTCGCTCTTTACGCTAAAGTTTTTTAAAGTACTAAAAAATCTTTCGCTTAAAGAGCGAGATGCTGACTAGGAGGTGAACCCAATCATACACGTAATATTTTCTGTTCGTTTTAAGTTTTGATGTTACTCCTTATTATCAGTTGGAAAACTTGTTTTTTTATATTTAATTTCTGATCTTTTTTTTATATAATGCTGGGAAATCCGGCGCCCCCTCATAGCAATGTCCCTTCCCCCATGAAAAGTTCCTTCATGGAAAGATCTTCCCAAATAACCCCCGACCCACTCACTCCCCTACTACCAGAAAAAAACCCCTGAAAACGTCTGTATACTTCCTAATAACCAATACTATATGTTAACATTGGGTAAAGTTCATAACTTTCCGCCCTCCTCCGTGGAACTTCGGGGGATTAAGTCATCCTAAAGGATATTGTTATCATATTTTCAACCATGCTGAACAAAATGGCTATCTCAAAATTTTGATCAGGTGACTTTGGCAAAAAAATGAGCGTGGGAGGGGGCCTAGTTGCCCTCCATTTTTTTGGTTACTTAAAAAGGGCACCAAAACTTTTAATTTCTGTTCTAGTAAGTCCTCCCACGATATTCTAGGACGAATGGGTCAATACGATCGCCCCTGAGAAAAAAAAACAAAAAAAAACAAAAAAAAAACACAAAAACGCATCCGTGATCTTTCTTCTGGCAAAAATTCCAAAATTCCATATTTTTGTAGATAGGAGCTAAACCTCTACAGTAGGGTTCTCTGATGCGCTGAATATGATGGTGTGATTTTCATTAAGGTTCTATAACTTTAAGGGGGTCTTTCCTTCTTTTTTTTGAAAATCAGCCAAATTTTCTCAGGCGTGTAACTTTTGATGGGTAGGACTAAACTTGATTAAAGTTATATATTTGAATTCAGCATTGAAATGTGATTCTTTTGATGCATCTATTGGTATAAAAAACGCATTTTCTACAACTTACCTACAACTTCTACAACTTTCTACCCTTACTTACAGTTCGTGACCACGAACTGTTTTAAAACGTGGAGTTTTGTATTTTTTTCCAGAAGAAAGATCACGGATGCGGGTTTATTTTTTTGTTTTTTTGCTTTTTTTTCCAGGTGTGATCGTATAGACCCAGTGGTCCTAGAATATTGGGAGAGGACTCATTCAAACGGAAATTAAAAGCTCTAGTGCCCTTTCTAAGTGACCAAAAATATTGGAGGACAAATAGGCCCTTTTCCACGCCCCCTTTTATCTCTAAATCGTCCAATCAAAATTTTGAGATAGCCATCTTGTTCAGCATAGTTGAAAGGCCGAATAACTATGTCTTTGGAGATATTATGACCCCCACAGCCCCTAGGGAAAGGTATTTAAGTTATAAAATTTGCAAATTGTTTACGCATAGTATTTGTTATTAGGAAGTATGCATGCATTTTTCTGGCGGGGGTATTTTCCATGAGGAAAATTTTCCATGGGGAAAATTTTCCATCGAGAGGGAGGTTAACAGGGGGTGATTTTTTCACGGAAAATTTTACACTGGGGGAAGTTGCCAGAATATCTATACGAAATTCTTCTTGCCTGCTCTTTGCCGACTTAATTTTACGCATGGAGATGTTAATGGCAATTGTCCGGGGTAAATTTTCACCAGGATTGAATTGTCTAGGGAATATATCCGTGGCGAGGAGGAATTTTTTTTGTCACTTTTCCATTCAATTGAACGAAACTTAAACTTCTATTTTCGGCAATAGATTTTGGTTTTATTTTTGGATGTTCGTAAAGCTTTTGATTCTTTGACTCATCAGATTCTTCTTTGGAAATTATCGCATATTGGTATAAGATCAAATATTTTCTCTTGGTTTGAATCATATCTTTCTGGTAGACTTATTTCAATTGATCCGCTTTTCCAGAGCCCTTCTGAAGTGGAATATGGCGTCCCCCAGGGATCTGTTCTTGGCCCCGTTTTATTTCTGATTTACGTCAATGATCTGATTTCAGCAGTCAAGAACACCAGTCCTCTGGTATGCTGCAATCTGTGTCATCCGAATGTTCCTTCGTGTCCCAATGCTACTTCTAATGAAGATTGCCTCGTTGCTTTTGCTGACGACAGCACTTTTGGGACTCTAGGGAAGACGGAATGTGATATCAGGTCTAATCTGGTGGTAATATTTGAGAGAGTAGTTTCATGGTTTGAGGTGAATCACTTGGCCTTGAATGTTGCCAAGTCACATTTTCTTATTTTTCTCGAATTGGTGTAGCTTTCCCTCAACTGGCACAGCTTCAGGTGTCACAAGGCTCCTTGTGTAGACCAAAGAATCGGTTGGTCTGGTATCTTGGTATCCTGCTTGATGAAAACCTTTCGTTTAGACACAATATAGCCATGATTAGGGTTAAGGTCTCAAGGAGTTTGGGTGTCATTCGAAAACTTAAACACACCTTTCCTGGATCTATTCTGAAGCTTCTTTTTTTCTGCCTTGTCCAGTCATATGTCTCTTATTGCCCCACAGTATGGATGTCTACTTTTCCTTCTACACTATGGTCGCTTTCTGTCATGTGTAATAAAGCACGGCGTCTGGTTATGGACACCAACCGTTTTTCACCAAGACCGCTTCTAAATCTACAGTCTATCTACATTCTTTCTTGTGCTTCTTTTGTTTTTCATCAGCTTCATAGCAATCTTCCAAAATCTCTTCAAACAGCTCCTCAGATTATTTCTAATTCAGCTCCATATAACCTTCGTTCGTCACATAATATCTGCATTCCTCCTACTCCCACTGTGCGGTCAGATTTCAATCCCCTCATCGCTTGTCATCAGGTTTGGAACTCCCTGCCTTCTTCAATACAGAAATGCCACTCGTTTGGCACTTTCGAGAGGATTCTTAAGGACCATTTAGTTAAGAATCAAACAGAATAGTTTTTTTTTTTTTTTTTTTTTTTTTTTTTTTTTTTGTGGAGTTGATGTGCCCTGAATGTTTAGTTTTCTTTTATGGTGGTCTTCTCTGCGCTATGACTCCCAGGTCTCAGGTATGGTCTCTTTTTAATTTTATATATTGTTTAGCGATTGATTTCTTTTTTATGGTTGTTTGGATATATTGTATTTTCTTTTTTTTTTTTTTTTTTTAACTAAAAATCCCCCTTGTATCCCTGGCCATGGAGCCTTTCGAGGGGGATTAGGAGTGTTGTGAACGGATTGTATGTATTTATTTGATTATTAAATTTAGGCCTATTTTAATGTTTTTCTATTGATTTAGTGTTTGATTTAAACGGTATGTATTCCCCCTCTATTACAGGCCTAGGAGCCTTTGGGGGATTAGCACAATGTATTTTCTTGTATGATTAATTGATTATGAATAAATCTTATCTTATCTTATTCTATTTTAATACCATATCCCGTATCTTTTTAAATATGAGGGGGTAACCGCCTCCAACGTTAACTGTTTACATTGAAGTTTAACTTCTGTATAACAATACTTTTGGATGAAGGGCTCATTTTATGTGTTTGCTTTTCAAAATAAAATAAAGCTCTCCAAAATGAACTACCGCTTCCACAATAAGAGAGGACCTTCCACTCTCTCAGCAACGATATTACACGCCTCAGCGTAAATTCATTTACTTTTCAAGCCAGCAGGTGTAACTTCCATCAAAAAGCTTAGATATTTATACCAGTGGATTCATTAGTTTCAGATCTATCAATTCACTGAACTAAAATTATGATTCTCTTTAGACTTTTTCTTAGAGACACGTTAAAACTCGCTTCACAAGCGAGGGAAATTTTTCTATTTTCGCACATTTTTGTGCCTTTTCATCATATTCTACAGTCTGAATACAATATGCATATAAATTTCATAAATATAATTCGGTGAACGAATAAAGGTATATCTCAGCTATAGAATTAAAGCAAATTAACATGTGACATTGAAATATTAAAATCATAAGACTATCAAAAACAATATGTCCAAGGCGTGCAAAAAGAACGTAAACCTTAAACTAAGAGATGGATGACGTCATTTCTAGTTTTTAATCGCATTTTTGACTCATTAAAAGGTTAAGATCTTGCATATTAGATCTTACTTCTTTCTTCTTACTTACTTCTTACTTCTTAGATCTTACTTCTTTCTGCTTAGATTGTCGTTTTTTCAGTGCTAAAATCTTGCAGATCACTGCCAAATAGAAACCCCGTGTTTTAGCAGATCCATGTGCCAAGATCTCACATTTTTTGAAAGAAAACGATTTTAAAAAAAAATCTGAGAACTAGGATTATTTTTTAGGCTGTTTTCTACAAATATCTTTTTTCATTCTACTCTGATTAGCAGTCTAAGGACTTTGATGAGATTTTCTTTTCAATGTTCTTTTTTCAATGTTCTATTTGGCAGTGAGCTTTTAGCGCTTTGATAAAGAAAAAAAAAGGATGATCTGAGCAGAAACAAGAACGATTTTAGCACTTTGACAAGTCAAATAGCTCGTGGTAACGAACTGTGAGTAAGGAGTGACCCGGCTCAATATTAACCAAAACTCTAAAAGACTGAATAGTGATACGTCTAGATACATCAAAAGAATGACATTTTTATGCTGATTTCAAATATATAAGTTTCATGAAGTTTAGTCTTACCCATTCAAATTTACGCGCGTGAGAAAATATGCCTTATTTTCGAAAAAAGGGGGAAACAACCACTAAAAGTAATAGAACTTTAATGAAAATCATACCATCAGATTCAGCGTATCCAAGAACCCACTATAGAAGTTTCAAGCTCCTATCTGCAAAAATGTGAAATTTTGTATTTTTTTTTTTGCCAGAAGAAAGATCACGGATGTGCGTTTATTTGTGTGTTTTTTTTTGTTTTTTTTTCCCAGGGGTGATTTTATCGATCCAGTGGTACTAGAACTTCGAGAAACTATTATGTAGAAATTAAAAGTTCTACCTCCCTTTTTTAAGTGACCAAAAAACTGTAGGGCAACTAGGCCCCCTCCCACGCTCATTTTTTCCCAAAGTCACCCAATCAAAATTTTGAGATAACTATTTTGTTCAGCATAGTTGAAAATCTACTTAATATGTCTTTGAGGATGATATAATCCCCCCAAAGTTCCTGCAAGTTATAAACTTTGCCCATTGTTTACATATAGTTTTGGTTATTTGGCAGTATAGAGGCGTTTTCAGGAGGAATTTTTTGTGGCTGGGGGGGAGAGGGTCGGAATAGGAGTTACGGGGGAGAATCTTTCCATGGAGGTTGTTACCTTGGGGGAAGGGACATTGCTATGAAGGTGGCGCCGGTTTTCCCAGTATTTTTTAAAAAACGATCAGAAATTAAATAAAAAAAACAAGCTTTTTTAACTGAAAGTAAGGAGCAACGTTAAAACTTAAAACGAACGGAAATTATTACGTATATGAGGGGTTCACCCCTAGTTAATACCTCGCTCTTTACGGTAAAGTTTTTTAGTACTTTCAAAAGATCTATCTATTCTAATTAACCGTCGTTTGTGATTCAGGGGTTTGTGATTCGAACAAAATTCGAACTTTAGCGTAAAGAGCGAGGTATTGACTAGGTGGCGAACTCCCTATTTATCCTCCGCTTTAATTATTCTGTACGGTGAGCCAAAATCAAAGCTGCATCAATTAAAAAACGTTCAGAAATTAAATAAAAAAAAGTTTTTTTTAACTGAAAGTAATTAGCGACATTAAAACTTAACGAACAAAAATTATTCCGTATATGAAAGGGGTTGTCCCCTCGTCAAAGCCTCGCTCTTTACGCTAAAGTTTGACTCTGTCTTACAACTTTATTCTTTTAAACAATTTGAGAGGGTAAGGAGCGACCCGGCTCAGTAGTAACCAAAGCTCCAAAAAACAGAATTTTGATGCCAATAGCGTATCAGAGAACCCTACCGCAGAAGTTTCAAGCTCCTATCTGCAAAAATGTAGAATTTTTTATTTTTTGTCAAACAGTTCGTGGTAACGAACTGTAAATAAGAAGCGACCCGGCTCAATAGTAACCAAAACTCTAAAAACCGGAATTTCGATACCCAGAGATACATCAATAGAATCAGATTTTTACGTTAATTTCAAATATATAAATTTCATTAAGTTTAGTTCGACTCATCAAAAGTTACGCGCCAGAGAAAATTTGCCTTATTTTCTAAGAAAGGGGAAAACGCCTCCTAAAAGTCATAGAACTTTAATGAAAATCACACCATCGAATTCAGCGTATCAGATAACCCTACTGTAGAAGTTTCAAGCTCCTATCTGCAAAAACGTGGAATTTTATATTTTTTGTCAGAAGGAAGATCACGGATGCGTGTTTATTTATTTATTAATTTTTTTTTTCCAGGGGTGATCGGATTTATCCAGTAGTCCTAGAATGTCGTAAGAGGGCTTATTCGAACGGAAATTAAAAGTTCTAGTTCCCTTTTTAAGTGAAAAAAAAATTAGAGGGCAACTTGGCCCTCTCCCACGCTCATTTTGTTCTTAAAGTCACCCAATCAAAAGTTTGAGATAGCCGTTTTGTTCAGCATAGTCGAAAATCTAATAAATATGAAAATCTAATTTTTGTTATTGTTTTAAAAAATAAAGTTGTGAGACAGAGTCAAACTTTAGCATAAAGAGCAAGGCGTTGAGGAGGGACAGCCGCTTTCATATACGGAATAATTTCTGTCGTTTTAAGTTTTAATGTCACTCCTTACATTCAGTTAAAAAAACTTGTTTTTTTTTATTTAATTTGCAGTCTAAGGACTTTGATGAGATTTTCATAAAAGTTCTCTTTTAAATGTTCTGTTTGGCAGTGAGGTTTTACCGCTTTGATAAAGAAAAAAAAAGATGATCTGAGCAGAAAGAAGAAAGATTTTAGCACTTTGACTAGTCAAAAGGTTCGTGGTAGCGAACTCTAAGCAAGGAGCGACCCAGCTTAATAGTAACCGAAACTCTAAAAAACGGATTTGATGAGATTTTCATAAAAGTTCTCTTTTAAATGTTCTATTTGGCAGTGAGGTTTTACGGCTTTGATAAAGAAAAAAAAGGATGATCTGAGCAGAAAGAAGAAAGATTTTAGCACTTTGACTAGTCAAACAGTTCGTGGTAACGAACTGTAAGTAAGGAGTGACCCGGCTTAATAGTAACCGAAACTCTAAAAAACGGATTTTTGATGACCAATAGATGCATCAAAAGAATCAAATCTTTATGCCGATTTTAAATAATATAAGTTTCATTAAGTTTAGTCTTGTCTATCAAAAGTTACGAGACTGAGAAAATGTGCCATATTTTCGAAAAAAGGGATAAACAGCCCATAAAAGTCATAAAACCTTAATGAAAATCTCACCATTAGATTCAGCATATCGGAAAACCCTACTTTACAGGTTTCAAGCTCCTATCTGCAAAAATGTAGAATTTTGCATTTTTTGCGAGGAGAAAGATCACGGATGCGTAATAATTTCTGTTTGTTTTAAATTTCCATGTTGCTCCTTACTTTCAGTTGAAAAAACTTGTTTTTTTATTTAATCAAAAAACAGGAATGGAGCATTAAAGAAAATCTCAGAACGTCTTTGGACCACTGATCATTGTACAGAGAAGAAATGTGCTTCAATAGAACGGCATAAGAAATTCGGTAAGGTTGTTTTCTGTCAAAGGATGTAAGATCTTAACGCATTGATTTGCTGAGATACGGGGCTAATGCTGAAAGAAAGTTCAAAGGGTCCATTAGCGAATTCTCCCAGAGGAATAGTTATCATTGACAGCTGTTGAGAATTTGTGGGTTGACTTTGAAATTTGATCGAAAAGAAGTGAAAATGCGTTGGCAAGGTTTTCAACAAAAATCTGGGTGCACCATAGGGAACTCCCAAAAGGTGCACATTTTTAAACGACATTTCTTATGGGCTGATTTTTGGAGTTTTACTAGCAGGTATGCTGGAGAATTTTAGGGACTACCCTTTTCTGAACTTTAAAAAGAAAGTTCTACTCCGTTTAATTGAAAACAGAAATTCACACTTTCTAATAACACAACTTTCATTAAAACTGAATATCTCGATCTCCGGCACATCTACAGGAGGGTAAGTGGTTTTTCTAAGATTCCTGGAAATCTAGGTGTCGGCTCTTAGTTTTCTTTCATTTATTCGATCTTTTATCCAAACCCAAAAAATTATGACAAGATCACCCATTCGTTTCTAAATGGCTTGGTCAAACAAACTAAAGAGTTTATAAAAGACGAGATTAGGTGATTCTTTGGGGCATTAAATTCCTTTAATGATTAGCTGAGAGTTACTGATATAAGCATTCGTTTCGTTTGATATATGAAGAAGGTGCTTGGGTGAAAACAAAAGCATAATTCCGGTAAAATAAATATTTTCTGTGTATCGACATTAAAACTAACAACAAATTTCTTTTTCATACTAAATTTTGGTTCTAGATATTTGTGGTTTGGAGAAAGATCGTGGACCTTGTCGCAACTTCACTGTAAAATGGTTTTTTGACACCGAATATGGTGGATGCTCTAGATTCTGGTACGGAGGCTGTGAGGGTAATGGCAACAGATTCATGTCACAGGACGAGTGTAAATCTACCTGTGTCGAACCAGAATTCCCAAGTAAGTTTCTACTCTTTCTTTTATTTTATTTCTAGATTTTATTTTAAACGACTCTTCATTGAGTCGCTTCTGGGTTTACCTTTGCATTTTTTTGTCCTTGTAGTGTATAGGTATTGTGATGGATAAGGTATTTATTAGTTTTGGTTCTGTTCATGGGTGCCCATAGGGGGGGGGGCAGGGGGGCGCCCCCCCTGGCTGAATGATGTTGCCTTATTTTTATATTTTTGTTCTGATATTTCTATTATATAGCATTGAAAGTGCCAATTAGACGAGGTTTGCCCCCCCCAGGATTTCAGCTTATGGGCGCCCATGGTACTGTTAAAGTCTTTATAGCCTTGTTTAGGGTATTGTCAATATCTACCATATCTTTTGTTGACAGCATTTATCTATAATAACAAAAAAGTAAACAATTTATGACAAATAAATTATGTGCAATTTGCAAAACTTCCAATGGGGGTAAAGCGATCCGTTAAAAGACTTAGAAAAGCTAGGGACGTCAATTGATGTGAAAGTAAAGAGGGGGGGGGGCAAAGTGTGCTTTTCAAAATCCAAGGGGGCATTTTATGTTGTTTTTATTCTTTTTCATTGACTATGTCAAAAAAGTTGTATTTCATAGAGGTTTAAAAAAATTAGGAAGGCGATGGCCCCCACTTGCCCCCTCCCACCAAAATTGCATACCTGTGCGAAACTATGCTATAGCTTAGTTCAACGTCTAATTTCTTTGCTATTAGATATAGGTCAAATTGATACTATTTCAAAATTGCTGTTAAACAAGGATTTATCCCATTTCCGCGTATTTGGATAAGAATTATTGGTCAATTGCTTATAATAAATTTTTTTGGGTGAAACAAGAATTTAAAATAGGTGGAATGAGGAAGATGAGAAAGTGACTGAATCCCACTATTCTAGTGAACCAGATTCATCAGTTATATAAAAAGGTAGAAAAATCTTATCCTACTTTCAGGTGCATGTAATTTACCAAAGGTGCGAGGTCCATGCGAGGGTTCTTACCCCTCGTGGCACTACGAGCCATCCCTAGGAGTTTGTAAGCCATTTACTTATGGTGGCTGTCTTGGTAACAACAACAGGTTTGAATCTCAACAAGCTTGTGAATCAAAATGCGTTACCATTCAGAAGCTTGGTAAGCTTTTTCATTTATTATTTTCAATATTATTAATTATAATTATTACAGTATAATTTATTAGGCTACACTAATAAAATTATTAAATATGATTATAATTATTAAATATAAACTAAATATAATTATTATTATATTAATTTCGAAAAACTTTTTCTACAAAAGAGGTTTTTCAAAGAAAAGTAAAGAGCTACTTTAAACGAAAGACGAGCAGAAATAAAGTTAAATAATATTTCAAGCATAAAATGACCATAAATCATTATCAATAAATAAATGAAATCTAAAACAAACAGAAATTACAATAAATAACCAAGTGATAAACAATTAACCTTATTTATTGTAACCAAGTGGCTATAATAAATAACGAAATAACCGTTTCTGCAACGATCAAAAACTACCACAAAGATGAGTAGAACTAACACCCCTGTGCCTTCCAACGACCAGAACGTAATTTGTACTTTACTGAAAAATTTTTTTTTTAAAGGTTATCTCTTTTGTAACGTTAATAAATCCTAAAAGTTGTTACTTTTAGGAACGAAAGTGCTAAACTGTCAATCCACATTCATTTGATGGTTGAGTAGTCTTGGTTATAATTGTGATCTTCGTTTTTGATATTATGAGAAATAAAACACACAGCTCGAAATGAAATTTGTTTTCAGTAAAGTACAAACTAAATTCTGGCCTGTAGAAGGCATGGAGGGCGTTATTTCTACTTCTTTTTATGGTACTTTCGGCACGTCTTATCTTTGACTTGGCTATTTATTGTAATTTCTGTTCGTTTTGAGTTTCATTTATTTATTAATAGTGATTTTTGATCGTTTTACACTTGAAACATCATCTGACTTAATATATTGCATAAGATATTGCACATACATCTTTTTGATAACCTAGATGCAAACAGTGTCTTTTGATTTCTTCAGCTCTGGTTGAAGAGTCCTGGTTGAACCTCGCTGAAGTAAGGATGCTGGGACTGCTTTAAAAAATTGTGCTTGTTGGTTTGATTGGTCGCCTGTTGTTGTGATTTTTTTTTTCTTTATATATTTTGTCTTGCTGAGGACGGCCCTTGGACATAGGGCCGAAATATTCATTCAAATTATCTTCACTGTCTTACAAAATGAATTCCCTATTATCCTTCGTGTTTTCGTTGCTTTTGATGGGAAAGCTTTGTGGTCTTCGTCGCTATTTTCTCAACATTCCTGGAAAAAATACTTTATACCCTTAGTATTTTCTTAACGCTTTCTTAACCCGTTACGCTTTCTTAACCAACGCAATACCTTTACGCAAATAACTTTTCGCAAAAAATTTGCAAATAGAGTTATTTTTACGTCACAATTTTCAACTTAAAACCATTCTAATTATAGCATCCCATTCCTCATACTTTAATTACCCGTTACGCTTTCTTAACCATCGGAAGTTTAATTTCGTTATTGAACTTAGAAGTAATTACCCTTTTCAAAAACATTAGTCGTTCTATTAATGAACCCGTGAAACGAAACCAGTCAGATTGCATCACACAATCTCGCTCCTAGTACCAAAACGTGGGTGTTGCCCTTAGAAACCCGTCTGGTAAGGAATGTACCGTTCGTAGTAATAGGTGACTGACCCGTGGTAAGCCAATGTACCGGTTAAACTACACGCATATCCATGCCTCAGGCTTGTGTAAGTACATGTGTAATCAGTGGTACTAGATGCCTTACTACTGATAAGGTTGTCCTGCAGCAAAAGCGACAAAGAATTGTGTGTCGTCTTGATGTACTTTGTGCAATTAAGGCGCCCATATAAGAAGTCTATTTGACAAAGTGAAAAATAACTTTCATAAGCACTGATTCAAATACAACAAACCTTTGTCAAATATTTCAACAGCCGCCTTTGTAATACGTTTTTTTAGTTGTAAAGAGACTTTATGAATATTCTGTGTATAAAAAAAAAATATAGACTTCCTTTCCTTAATCCTCGCATTATCTCCAATCTGTCATTTAGTTTGTCACCTAAATGAATTCAATTAAGTTTCAATCAATAAGTGTGTACGTGGGGGAAGGTTTAGTGGGAAATAGGCTACCGAGCCTTGTGACCTTTAAGTATCGGGAATTGATCATATTTGTATTTTGTCACACTAAGAACATATGCATTACATGTGTTTGACTGAAATTTTTTTGTTGTTGTGACAGATGTATGTGAACAGCCCGCAGAGCGTGGACCATGTAATGGTAACTACACAAGATTCTACTATGATGCTGCCACAGCAAGTTGCCGGGAGTTTGCGTATGGTGGATGTAAAGCAAATTTAAATAACTTTGGTACAAATGCTGAATGTCTTCAGAGATGCAATTCAACTGGAACTGGAAGGTCAAGAGGTACGAAAGAATAAAGATTTAAAATTTTATTATTTTGCTGTGAATTTCCTTCATCCACAAAATTAGTTCTTCCTCCCTTGAAGATTATCCTTTTCTGCTATTTTCAACACATTACGCACCCAAAAAAACTTGCATTTTCAGTTGTTTTGTGTGAAAGAGAACATTCTTAATCCCCGCCCTAATCATTTCTAGATAGTGGGGCAGTCTAGAAGAAGTGGTCTTTCATTCAGGGGTTAGATTTGTGCTAAAAAAAGAAACGTGTTTATGCACCTTGAAACCTTTTTAAGGTGATTTCATTTTTCTTGGGGAGGGACACTCTTACCCTCTTTTAGACCCACAAGCCTCTATTGTTTAATCAAACAGTTCGTGGTAACGAACTGTAAGTAAGGAGCGACCCGGCTCAATGGTAACCGAAACTCTAAAAAACGGAATTTTGATACCAATAGATACATCAAAAGAATCAGGTTTTAATTCTGATTTCAAATATATAAATCTCATCAAGTTTAATTTTACCCATCAAAAGTTACGCGCCTGAGAAAATTTGACTGATTTTCGAAAAAAAGGGGAAAGACCCCCTAAAAGTTATAGAACCTTAATGAAAATCACACCATCATATTCAGCGTATCAGAGAACCCCACTGAAGAGGTTTTAAGCTCCTATCTACAAAAATGTGTAATTTTCAATTTTTTGCCATAATAAAGATCACGGATGGTTGTTTATTTTTTTTTTTTTTGTTTTTTTTTTTTTTTCCTTTTTCCCAGGGGTGATCGTATCGACCCAGTGGTCCTAGAATATCGTGGGAGGGCTCATTGGAACGGAAATTAAAAGTTCTATTGCTCTTTTTAGTGACAAAAAAAAATGGAGGGCAACTAGGCCCCCTCCCACGCTCATTTTTTTCCCAAAGTCACCCGATCAAAATTTTGAGATAGCCATTTTGTTCAGCATGGTCGAAAATATTATAACTATGTCTTTTAGGATGACTTAATCCCTCAAAGCCCCCAGGGGGAGGGCTGCAAGTTATGACCTTTGCCCAATGTTAACATATAGTATTGGTTATTGGGAAGTATACAGACGTTTTAAGGTGGAATTTTTTCTAGCAGTGGGGGGTGGGGGTGGTTCGGGGATTATATGGGAGGATCTTTTTCTGAAGGAAGTTTTCATTGGAGAAGGGACATTGCTATGAAGGGGGCGCCGGATTTCCCATCATTATTTAAAAAAAAATCAGAAATTAAATATAAAAAAACACGTTTTTCAACTGAAAGTAAGGAGCAACATCAAAACTTAAAACGAACAAAAAAATATTAGCTATATGATTGGGTTCACCTTCTAGTCAATACCTCGCTCTTTAAGCCAAAGATTTTTTAGTACTTTCATAAGAGCTATTTATTCTTATTAACGGCCTTTGTGATTCAGGGGTTTGTGAATTAAATTTTTTTTAAACTTTTAACGTAAAGAGCGTGGTATTGACTAAGGGGAGAACCCCCTCATATACGTAATAACATATACGTAATAATAAAAACAATAAAAAAACAAGAGATACGGCTCAATAGTAATCGAAACTTTTAAAAACGGAATTTTGATGTATGAAAAGAATGGGCTTATAATGCTGATTCTAAATATATAAATTTTATTAAGTTTAGTATTACTCATCAAAGGCTACGAGCCTGAGAAAATTTACCTGATTTTTTAAAGGGGGGGGGGAAACATCCCCTAAAAGTGAAAGAGTTTTAATGAATATCACACCGTCAGATTCAGTGTATCAGAAAACCCTATTACATAGGTTTCAAGCTCATATCTGCAAAAATCTACAACTTTGTATTTTTTGCCAGAAAAAAAATATACGAATATAGAAGTTTGCTACTTAAGTTAATTTGTAAATTACGTCAGAACCAAATTTCGAGACAACCATTTAGTAAAAGAAGAGTAAAATTTTTATGCAAATTTTGCTTACTTATTCAATGACGGTGAGCCAAAATAAATGCTGCATTAACTAAAAAACGATCAGAAATTAAATTAAAAAAACTAGTTTTTTAAACTTAAAGTAAGGAGCGACATTAAAACTTAAAACGAATAGAAATTATTCCGTATATGAAAGGGGCTCTTCCCTCCTCAACGCCGCGCTCTTTACACGAAAGTTTTTATTGTTTAAAAAGAATAGAGTTGTGAGAAAGAGTATAACTATAACGGAGAGAGCGAGGCGTTGTGGTGTGGACCGTTCCTTCCATATATTGAATACTTCCTATTCGTTTTAAGCTTTAATATCGCTCCTTGCTTTCAGTTTAAAAAACTTGTTTTTTTAATTTAATTAGTCAAACAGTTCGTGGTAACGAACTGTGAGTAAAGGAGCGACCCGGCTCAATAGTAATCGAAACTCTAGAAAACGGAAATCTGACATTAACAGATACACTAAAAAAATCAGCTTATCATACTGTTTCCAAACATACAAGATTAATTAACTTTAATGTTATGCATCAAAAGTTACGAGTTTGAGAAGATTTACTGATTCTTAAAAGAGAGGGTAAACACCCCCTAAAATTCAAGGAATCTTAATGAAAATCACACCATTAAATTCAGCGTTTTAGAGAACCCTACCGTAGAAATTTCTACCTTCTATACACAAAAATGTGGAATTTTGCATTTTTGGCCAGAAGAAGGATGTGTGTTTATTTATTTTTGTTTTGTTTTGATTTTACCCCAGGGGTAATCATATCGGAATGATGGTCCTAGAAGATCGGTAGGGGATGGATTCGAATTGAAATAAAAAGTTATAGTGCCCTTTTTAAGTGACCAAAACGATCGGAGGGCATCTAGCCCCACCCCGCTCCTCTTTTTCCCCCAAAGTTATCCGATCAAAATTTTGAGATAGTCATTTTGTTCAGCATAGTTGAAAGACCCAATAACTATGTCTTTAGGGGTAAAATGACCCCCCGGTCTCCTGTAAGTTATAAAATTAGTCCATTGTTTACGTTGAGTATTTGTTATTTGAAAGTATACAGACATTTTTCTTGGAAGGTGGTTATTTTGTGCTTGGGGTGGATTTTCATGTGGTAAAAATTCCTTGGGGAAGGAAATTTGCGGCGGGTGAATATTCCAAGGGAAATTTTACATTCAAGGGATTTGGACATAATTCCTATATGAAATTCTTTTTAGTTGTCTTACTTTCTCTTTGCCAACTCAATTTTGCATGTGGAGATGTTCTGGGGGAAATATCCGGGGGCTATTTTCAGCGTGTTTAGATATCCGGGAACAAATCCATGGAAGGAGGGATTTCCGGAGTGACGGTGAAAACGATTAGAGACTATTCTTTTTCCAATAAAAGTTTTATAAGGAGAATTTTTCAGGCTGAATTGTCTGAAAGAAATTTTTACAAAATTTTCAGCAAGGATGCAACTGTCTGGAGGGAATTTTACGGGGGGGGGGTGTATTTAACTTGGGAAGAAATTTCCACGGAGGAGTTTTCCGTAAAGGGGGGGGGGGCTCAAGGAGGGTGAGCCAGATTTACGGGCATTATCATATGCAGTGTGCTAGCGGTGCCTAAGTAAAGAACGATGTGGGCACAATGTCGTTTTTCTTCAGCCGGGCACTTGTCGCCCGGAGTTGCCGTAGAAACTTCAAAAAGGGCTCATTCGATTGGAAATTGTAGTGGCTAGTGCGCTTTTTAATTGTCGAAAGTGATTGGAGGGTAACTAGCCCCCCGCCCACGCCCCTCATTCCCCCAAACACATCCAATCAAAATTTTGAGATAGCCATTTTGTTCAGCGTAGTTGATTTCCACATAGAAAATATGTTTTTGAGGAGGACACTTCCCCAAACCCTCAGGGCAAGGGTTTTAAGTTATGCCCCGGGGGCATATAAGGCTTTTATAGAAGGTGTTGTCGTAAAAACTTCAAAACAGGCTCACTCGATTGGAAATTCGAAGGGCTAGTACCCTTTTTAATAGTCGAAAGTCATTGGAGGGCAACTAGCCCCCACCCCACGCCCATTATTCCCCCATACACATCCAATCAAAATTTTGAGATAGCCATTTTGTTCACCACAGTTGATTTCCAGCTAGAAAATATGTTTTTGAGGAGGACCCTCCCCCAAAACCCTTAGGGCAAGGGTTTAAGTTATGTCCTGGGGGCATATAAGGTTTTTATAAAAGGCGTTGTCGTAGAAACTTCAAAAAAGGCTCATTCGATTGAAAATTCAAAGGGCTAGTGCCCTTTTTAATAATCGAAAGTGAATGGAGGGCAACTAGCCCCCCCCCACGCCCATCATTACCCCAAACATATCCAATCAAAATTTTGAGATAGCCATTTTGTTCAGCGTAGTTGATTTCCAGGTAGAAAATATGTTTTTGCGGAGGACACTCCCCCACAGCCCTCAGGGCACGAGTTTTAAGCTATCCCCTGGGGGCATATAAGGTTTTTAAAGAAGGGGTTGTCGTAGAAACTTCAAAAAAGCTCATTCGATTGAAATTCAGAGGGCTAGTGCCGTTTTTAATAGTAGAAAGTGATTGGTGGGCAACTAGCCCCCCCCCCTCCCCATGCCCGTCATTTCCCCGAACACTTGCAATAAAAATTTTTAGACATTCATTTTTTACAGCGTAATTGATTTCCAGCTAGAAAATATATTTTTGAGGAGGACAATCCCCCACAACCCTAAGGGCAAGGGCTATAAGTTATGCCCCGGGGGTATATAAGGTTCTTATTGAAATCTTTGTCGTAGAAACTTGAAAAAGGGCTCATTTGATTTGAAATTCAAAGGGATAATACCCTTTTTGATAGTCTAAAGTGATTTGAGGGCAACTAACCCCCCTCTCACGCCCACCTTTTCCCCAAACACATCCAATCAAAATTTTTAGATAGCCATTTTATTACACACAGTTGAAAGTTTTGGAAATTAGGTCTTTAAGGATGACAACCCCTCCCCCCCCCCACAGCCCTCAGGGCAAGGGTTGTAAGTTATGCCCTGGGGCATATAAAGTTTTTATTGAAAGCGTTGTCGTAGAAACTTCAAAAGGGCTCATTCAATTGGAAATTGAAAGGGCTAGTGCCTTTTTTAATAGTTGAAAGTGATTGGATAGGGACTAATACCCCTCTCACGCCCACCATTTTCCAAAACACATCCAATCAAAATTTTGAAATATCCATTTTGTTCAACTTAGTGGAAAGTTCTGGAAGTTATGTATTTTAGGATAATAACCCCCTCAGAGTCGTCAGTGCAAGGGCTGTAAGTTATGCCCCGGGGGCATATAAGTTTTATATAGAACGTTGTTGTATAAATCATAGGCAGCAGGATTGCGATGCCTAAGTAAAGAACGGGGACACTCGAGAACTATACAAGAAACTGGGACTAAGTAAAGAGGAGGATACTACCCAACAACCCTCAGGGCAAGGATTTTAAGTTATGCCATGGGGGCATATAAGAACGATGTTGGCACAATGTATTATTTCTTGATTTTTTCCTTTAGAGCAGGGTACTTCGTATCGAAGAATTTGCCGTAGAAACTTCGAAAAGTGATCATTCAATTGATAATTGGAGTAGCTTGTGCCCTTTTTAATATTCGAAAGTGATTGGAAGGCGACGAACACCCCTCTCACGCCCACCATTTCCCCAAACTCATCCAATCAAAATTTTGAATAGCCATGCTGTTTAACGTAGTTGAAAGTTCTGGAAATTCGGTCTTAGAGGATGACAACCAATCTAACAGACCTTAGGGTAAGGGTTGTAATTTATGCCCTGGGGCATATAAGGTGTTTATAGAAAGCGTTGCCGTTTCCAAAAGGGCTCATTCGATTGGAAATCAAAAGGCCTAGTGCCCTTTTTAATAGTCGAAAGTGATTGGAAGGCTTGAAATTTTTATAGTAAAGATCGAATGGGTATAATATATCATTTTTTGTTGTTGTTGTTGTTTAGACCAGGGCACTTCGTATCGAAGGAGTTGTCGTGGGAACTTCGAAAAGGGCTCTTTCCATTGAAAATAGAAAGGGCTGATGCTCTTTTTAATAGTCGAAAGCAATTTGAGGGCAACTAATCCCCCTTCCACTCCCAAAATCCACAGCCACCCTTCCACCCCAACCCTCCCATTTCTGCTCTTAAAATTTAACCAAATCAAAATGGCTTAAGTTCATCCAACCCATGAAAGAAAGTTAATAGACTTTTTTAAGAACCTTATCAAGTTTTCTTTTATAGATTAACTAGTGAATGTATGACACAAAATTAAACAGTACTATTTATTTCCAGATTTTTAAATATGTGTATGCGGTTAAAAATTGATGAAAATTTTTGTCCAGAATACAAATAGCAGGCCAAACTATAAAGTCTGAAAAAAACGAAAAGATTTAAAGTATTATTTTCTTTTTCCTTGAAAAGACTATGTCAGTATAAAAACGAACAGAAATTAATTAAAATAACCTTTTCCACAAAAAACTTTCAAGAAAAGTAAAGAACTCCATTAAACAAAAACTGAGCAAAAATAAAATCAAATAATCTACCAAGCGTAAAACTACCACAAATTAGCATCGATAAATAAATGAAACCCAAAACGAACAGAAATTACAATAATTAACCGAG
The DNA here is from genome assembly GCF_049724085.1 of Artemia sp. Qi Xiang Cuo. Taxonomy (NCBI): domain Eukaryota; kingdom Metazoa; phylum Arthropoda; class Branchiopoda; order Anostraca; family Artemiidae; genus Artemia; species Artemia sp. Qi Xiang Cuo. The sequence continues at coordinate 13,596,286 of NC_142800.1, forward strand.
TCAAATTCAAAACGAGCAGAAATTCACATAAGTTACGCGCAAAATCCCTATGCCTTCCCAAGGTCAGAACAAAATTTGCACTTTACTGAAAAAATACAAATGAATGTGCATTGTCAGTTTAATATACATATACTGATATTTAGTAATCAAAATGTTAATATTATTTGATTTATTAAAGATATAAAAGTAAAAACATTTTTATGTTTTTGTACATAGCTTCATACCATCCTACTTTTTTAACTTCCTCGTTTTCATGAATGGACAGTACCGGAGAAAATATAGTTGTAATAGTAGTCACAGCAGCAGTATAACTACTCGACTTAATACAATTAGCCATTGCTATGATATTGTCGATTTGCTCTTTTGATAACCTGTATATTTATATACTTCTCGAAATTTCCATCTTAATGCTCTTAACCTTACAAATATTTGCGATAGAAGAAGTAGTTGGAGCAATAGTAATAGTAGTAGTAGGGTATAACTTACAACCCTTAGACTCTGGTGGTTTGTATCAACTCCCAGAGCCTTGTTATATCATCTTTGGACTATTTTGAATAAAAGAACAGTCTCAAAATTTCTATTGAATGCATCTCGGGAAAGCATGGCGTGTTTGTGTGTCAGTGGGGGGGAGGTAGCTTCGCTCTGATCACTTTGAATCTTTAAAAGGGCACTGGAACTTCTAATTACCAATACAATGAGTCTGCTCCAAAGCATATACGACTAACCTTTCTATAAGAGCCTTATTTGCCCCCAGGTTATAACTTACAACCCTTGCCCTGAATGCTGTAGGGAGGGGGGGATTGTCTTGCTTACAGACATAATTTCTAGACCCTTCAACTACGATGAACAAAATTGTTTGAACACTTACAATTTTAAATCAGATGAGCCCCATCTGAAGTTTATACGACCACCCATTCCATAAAAACCGTATATGTCCCCAGGCCATGAATTAAAACCCTATCCTCAGGGCACTGGGGGGTTGTGTCAAACTCTAGAGGCATTATTGTATGTTCTTTGGACTATTTTGAGCAAAATCCTTATATCACAATTTTTGTCAGATTCGTTTAGTGAAAAAGGTGTAGTCGGGGGGGGGGGGGGGGCTAGCTCCCACCATCACTTTTGACTCTTAAAAGGGAATTAGAATTACAAATTTTTCAACCGAATGAGCCTCCTCTAAAGTTTATATAACCATTCCTTCCATCTAAACCTTAAATGCCCAGGGGCATAATTTACAATCCTTGTCCCCAGGCTCTGGGGGTTTGTTTCAACCCCAAAAGCCTAGTTATATGATATTAGACTATTTGAATAAAATGGCTATCTAAAAGTTTCTTATTAGATGCATTCTGGGACAGTACGACTTGTGTGTGTGGGAGGGGGGGGGGTAGCTGTCCTTCGATTCTTACTTGACTCTTAAAACGGGCACTAGATCTTCTGATTATCAATACAGTGAGACCCCTCCGAAATTTATGTGACCACAATTTCTATAACAACATTATATGCCCCCAGGGCATAACTTACAACCCTTGCCCTGAGGGCTGGGGAAGATGGTTGTCATCCTCAAAGACATAATTACCAGACCTTTCAACTACGTTGAAAAAAGGGCTATCTCAATATTTTTATTGGAAGTTTTTGGGGAAAGTATGGGCGTGGGGGCATTTTTTATTTGCGACTAATAAAAAGGGCACTATCCTTTCAATTTCCAATCGAATGAGCCGTTTTAAAGTTTCTACGACAATGCTTTCTATAAAAACCTTACATGTCCCATGTCTCATCATCTCTTTTGTTGCTGTAAAAGGGCAGTAGCACTTATAATTTCTGTTTGAATGAGTCCTCTCCTAGTATTCTAAGAATAATACTAATTCAATATGATCAACCCGTGGGTTAGGGATAGGGGAATAAACAAATAAACACGCACTCGTTATCAACTGTCTCTGAAAAAATGTCAAATTTTTTGTCTTTTTACTTTTTTTTTTGGTTATATATATATATATATATATATATATATATATATATATATATATCCGTGGGTTAGGGATAGGGGAATAAACAAATAAACACGCACTCGTTATCAACTGTCTCTGAAAAAATGTCAAATTTTTTGGCTTTTTACTTTTTTTTTTTTTTTGTATATATATATATATATATATATATATATATATATATATATATATATATATATATATATATATATATATATATATATATATATATATATATATATATGAGTGTGTGTGTGTGTGTGTGTGTGTGTATGTCTAATTTTGTAATCTATCCTTTTCTAATATATTGTTTCATTTCGAGGACGTATAATTAATTAGGCTTTTATTATTGCGACAGTACTTTACTATAAAATGATATCCAAAATTACCACTTTTCCTTATTCCCATTTATTCCCTGAAACTCAAAGCCTTTTAACGTACTTGAAATGGAAGTTTTCCAAGACCAAAACATTAAATTGTACTGATTGAAATTTATGGTTACGTTTTCCTTCCCACACTTCAAACATTTCATGTATGGTCTTACTGAGTGAACTGTTTTGGCTAAAAAAGATTTATTCAGTTGCAGACGTCCTACAAAGCTTCCCTTCACAGCGCATTCTACTCATAAAAGAAGTGAATATTCCCTTTGCAAACTTGGTTGTAATTTATGACCATCTGTCTCACGGGTAAAAAGTAGTGTGCGTAGGTTGTTAAACAAGAGCTGAGCCCTAAACTAAACTAAACCCAATTTGAAAGTTGAAGAAGATATGGAGTCCTTAAGAATTTTTAATTTGACATTTAATTACTAAACAGTAAATAAGAAGTTTCAAAACCGAATGAAATGAAATAAATCAATGTAGAAAACTAATATCCTTGCCTTTAATTTCATTTTATTGATTTTCTGGCGATCATAAAAATACCAGTATCTTTTGCCAAGTAATCTTTTTTCAATATGCAAGCTTGCAACCTAGTAAGAGATGATCACGTCCAATACTAAGAAATACAATAGCCCGTAACTCCTAAAAATAGTGTTAGATCAAAACAAGAAGTACGCTATTAGAACCACCTTGTCCGAAAGCTCTATATAGGAAACTTACCGTTCCTTGGCTTGAAAATTAAATAAAAAAAACAAGTTTTTTTAACTGAAAGTAAGGAACGACGTTAAAACTTAAAACGAACAGAAATTATTCCGTATATGAAGGGGGCTGTCCCCTCCTCAACACCTCGCTCTTTACGCTAAAGTTTTTTTATTTTTTAAAAAAATAGAGTTGTGAGAAAGTCAAACTTTAGCGTAAAGAGCGAGGCGTTGAGGAGGGGACATCCCCTTTCATATACGGAATAATTTGTGTTCGTTTTAAGTTTTAACGTCGTTCCTTACTTTCAGTTAAAAAACTTGTTTTTTTTATTTAATTTTTGAACGTTTTTGAATTAATACAGGTTTTGATTTTGGCTCACCGTACATGAATAATTAAAACAAAATTTGCATATTATATTTGGTTAAATGGCTTTCTCGAAACTTGTTTAATTTTATTTACGAACGTTTTTATTAGTAATAAATATACGTAACTTAGAATTAACTTACGTAACGAACTTCTATATTCATAAATTTTTAACACGTATATTAGGGGGTTCGCCCCATAGTCAATACCCTGCTCTTTAAACTATATTTCAAATTTTTTTTCAAGTTCTTTAAAAATGACATCTTAATCACAATCAGTTGATCAGTTGAAAAACTTGTTTTTTTTTTATTTAATTCCTGATCTTTTTCTTTAATAATTCTGGGAAATCCGGCGCCCCCTTCATAGCAATGTCCCTTCCCCCATGAAAACTTCCTTCATGGAAAGATCCTTCCATATATCCCCCGACCCTCTCCTTCCCCCACCTACCAGAAAAAATCTCCTCTGAAAAAGTCTGTATACTTCCCAATAACCAATACTATATGTTAACATTGAGTAAAGTTCATAACTTTCAGCCCTCCCCTGGCGACTTTGGGGGATCAAGTCATTCTAAAAGACATTTTTATAATATTTTCAACCATGCTGAACAAAATGGCTTTCTCAAAACTAGGATCCATTGACTTTGGGGAAAAAATGAGCTTGGGAGAGGGCTTGGTTGCCCTCCTTTTTTTTCGTCAATTTAAAAGAGCACTAGAACTTTTAATTCCATTCCAATAATCCTTCTCGCGAAATTCTAGAACCACTGGGTCGATACGATCACCCCTGGGGAAAAAAAAAAAAACAAAAAAAAAAAAAACAAATAAATACGCATACATAATCTTGCTTCTGGCAAAAAATACTGAATTCCGCACTTTGGTAGATAGGAGCTTGAAACTTCTACAGTAGGGTTCTCTGATATGCTCAATCTGATGGTGTTATTTTCATTAAGATTCAATGCCTTTTAAGGTGTCTTTCCCCCTTTTTTCGAAAATCAGCCAAATTTTCTCAGGCACGTAACTTTTGATGGGTCAGATTAAACTTAATGAAACTTATATATTTGAAATTAGAATTAAAATCTGATTTTTTTGATGTATCTATTGGTATCAAAATTCCGTTTTCTAGAGTTTCGGTTACCATTGAGCCGGGTCGCTCCTTACTTACAGTTCGTTACCACGAACTGTTTGATAACAAGGAAAATCTATTGGTTTGAAAAACAAGAAAATTTGCTTGAACTACGATATTTTGCATCGACGGCATCTTTTTTTTTCTTTTACCCTTAAGCTAGCGGGGCACTGGAACATCATAGAGAGCTGTTTAATGGCTCATTTGGAAGGAAATAGATTTCTATAAAAATAATTTGTAATTAAAAAAATATTTTAAAAATAGAATCAGTTTTGTACAAAAAAACTGCATTTTTGTTCAACACTGTAGTAGAAAATGGAAATAACATCATTTTGCATTGGAATATCAAAATAGTGTTTTAACTGTGTTTTTTAATTACTGTAAAAGGAGTAAGCATATTTGTAGTAATTTATTTCAGGGGAGGGGAAGGGGGGTTTAAAAGTCTTAATTTTTTTTTGAAGGGTGACAAGGGATTGAAGGCTCCTTCCCTCAGTATGTGCGTGACAAGAACATTAAAAAGTTCAATAAAGAATTTTAGCAGTGTAGGTATTCTTGCTCTACCATATTTGTATCGTTTCAAAGGTAAGGTACTTATGTGTTATTTTCAAAAATAAAAAAATAGTCTTGCGAAGATTTTCATGGAAACATTATTTTTGGGTAGGAGTCTTCTTATATTTAGTTTTAACGTGGGTTAATTAACAGTAGATGTCTGTGTCATCAGTAATTTTAGAGAAAGCTCTTTAGAAGCCTGAAAGTGTTTTATCGTATTTGACGTGATTGAATCATTTCCATGATTGAATATATCCAGAAATAAGGATGATATTGCTGATTCAGATATCGCACTGACAGCTCTGACAAATTGACTGTTTTCGTCTAGTTTATTCTTTCTCTGATTGAATAAGAAAAGTGAGAAGTTAGCAAATGCAAGAAGTTAGCACATGATGTTATAGTCCAAGCACTTTTTAGTGGTATAGTTAAGGTTGAATTCTTTTCCAAGGAAGAACAAGAAATGGTACGTCCTTTACTACGGTCAGCCAGAACGAACACGCACTATTTTGACCCATAGGATAGATAGGCTATTTACAGACAGAAGTTGGCTAAAGATTGGAAGGGGGCTAAAATACATTGCTATTTGCTTGTGTTCCTTCAATGCTGTGTTTAATCTATAAGAAATGATTTTAGTTAGAAAATATGTTTTGTAATGTTTAAGATATTTAAGATCCAAAAATCCTTTATGGGTATTCTGTGTATTTTTTTTTAGTAAATGTTAACGTAACAATGATATCTAGCAGATGATTATAATTCAAACAAGATCATGTTTTATGCCACTTAGGTTAAATTAGTTCTAAATTGTATTATGATAAACTGCAAAACACAACCGTTGATTCATGCCACACACCGTATCTAATATGGTCACATTTGGTGCTCACGCTGTGTCTCAGCTAATTTATAATTTAAGTAATATTAATTATTCCTAAATTACAATAGAATTCTGTCCATGCATGTAAGCAAACGTTCTTTTCGTGGCGCGGACCAATAATCAAAAGAATTATGGATAATTTAAATAAGAAGTGCCCAGAAATTCAGGGAAATTAATTATTTTGGGGGGATTGGGTCTGGGCTCCAAAGCACTCCTTGTGCATAGTTGTCTGTTTCTGTTACCTCCCAGAAGGATAGGAGGTTACTATGACAGTGTAGAAGAATTTTATGACAGGGATCTTTTAAGGTTCTTGCGACAGGGATCTCTTAGGAACGATAATGGTAAGGATGATGTGAACGGCTTTTACTGTTTGGACAACTGCTAACGTGATCGCAGTCATTTCCATCTCAAGCAGTATCTGGTTTGTGATCTTGTGGTTTGTGATCTACTTCTAGTTTATTGCTACCAGAAGTCATAAAATTCAAGCGTTGATTCATGTCACAGACTGCACCTAAAAAGGCCACTTATGGCCTGCACTCTATCTGTGCTAAATCTAAATTTTAATTAACCACTGTATTCTAACAGAACTGTGTCATCTGCCAACGTCAGATGGGAATTCTGACCGGAATCCTTTAACTTGCAGCTATAATAAGGGCCTTATGTTAATAATGTGTATGACCTCTAATGTTAAAGCAATAAATTGTTAACGTGATCATGAAATCCCGCAAATACTTACTATTCAAGCAGAATGATGATTAGTTCTGCAGAAGTTAAGTCAGTTCTAACCTATTTCGAGTTTGTAAGACTCAAGCGTTGATTGATGTCACAGACTACATCTAAAGAGGCCACTTGTGGCCTACTCTGTATCTGTGCTAAATCTAAGTTTTACTAATCAGTCACTATATTGTAACAGAGTTCTGTCACCTGCCGATGTCAGAAGGAAATTGTGATAGAGATCTGTTAAGGTACTACTATGATAAGGATGAGGATGCCTGTCTAGATTATTCGTACACCGGCTGCGGTGGCAATGAAAACAGTTTTTTGTCCGTCGAGCAGTGTGAATACTTTTGTGGCAACGAGTATGAAGACTACGTTGAGACAGGTAGTGGTGAAGGAGCTACGCATGATGAAAGATTTAGACAAAAATATTTTAATTAAATAATATAGGTGTGGGTTAAGACCTTGGCTCGCATGATGATGACTATATACTTATAAAACTAATATAGATTTAGAATAGTTATTTGCACGCCTCCCGAGAAAGTTGTGCAAAAAATTATACCAAAACGGTATTTATCTTAGTAGCTTGAAGTTAAGCTTCAACTGTCTTTAAAGGAAAGTGTGGACTTTTTTGTAGTCGCATTTTGAAACTTGGATACAGTATAATTATCCAGCTGTTTTCTAAAGCTTATAAAATATTAATACCATGACTAAACATTCTAACTTAACAGCTAACTAACAATTTAATAGCTATATGTGTGCTGACTATAGTGTGGCCATAACGTAGTGACTATAGTGTGGCCATAAGGCCATATACTTTCCATAAGGTAGCATTACAAAGCAAGTAATACTGATGTAAATTTTTATCGTCAAATAATCTTTGTTATTGTTAATTGTTTTAATCATATCTTATTTCGACAGTGATGAAAACCCTTTCGGAAAGTATTTCACCGTTTCCAAGCCAAACTTGTCTGTTTGAGGACCAAATTGTATTTGAACGCATAGATGGGGATTCTATTTTATTTTTTTTGGGAAGTACTGGGCTAAAATATTTTTTTGCGAAGAAGATGATATTGATTGACCCCTCCCTTTTATTTATCAGCTTCAAGTAATGCCCCTATTGCATATATTCTTGTAGTACAAACCTTTAATGTGGGACAAATAATGGTCTCACTAATTCTTACAAAAGTTGCTGTTCCTGTTTTTATGTGTGAGGAGAGGGCTTAAAAATAGAACAAAGAAAAATAGAGTTCAGAGTTTATTCATTGAACAATAAATTATCACAAAAAAACACCCCCTCCCCTGAAATCCAGGAAAACATCCATGGCCAGGAAAACAGTGAAGAAAGGAGACAAAATTGATATAAAATAAATATTAAAATAATCTGTAGCCTACTTTCCATTAATAACTTTAGGACCACACAACACGAGAAACCGAATCGAAACACTCAATGCCATAAAGGATTTACGAATTTTGATAAAGAAAAAGGACGATTGGGTTTGCAAGAAAGGGACTTTGTAGCAGAAATCCGGTATTTTTACATTATAGGAAATATTTTTCAAGTCACCAATTTAATATTGGTTTGAAACCAGCTTAAACCTGACGGTGATTAAAATTGTGAGGGCATAAACTCTATATGTTTATCATCCCAAATCCATTTTCCCTGATCCAGATCAGCCCTTTTGAAAGTGTATTCATCTTTTCAAATCTAAATTCCCCTGTTTTAGAGCTAAATCATAGAGGGAGGAGCAGATATACCGTTTCAGCCTTTAGAGAAAGAATGAAACCTAAGGATTTTTCTAGGAGATAAAGAAAAAGGCTGATAAATTTTTCTAGGCTGATAAATTAAGAAAAAGAAATATTTTCTTTTTACAGATGTTGCGTTAATTCCTGAATCTTGAGCCTGGGTCTCGTCACGACCTTTCTAATTTTTGTGATTTTTCAAATTTTTCTACTTTTTCGAATTTTTGGCTTTGAGTACGAGGAGAAAGGATACAAGCAAAACAAAAATACACAAGTGATTTACGAACTTGACTCAATTTGCCCAAACGGGTTAGTAAGAAATGGAATTCGTAACATAAAAATGGTATTGTCACAATATAGGATACAAATTTCAAATCATCAGTTTATTATTAATTGGTGTCACCATCCCCCCCCCCCCTGCGCGTGTCCCTGTGCACTTTGAAGTGGCAAATTTATAATTTCGTCAATATTTCATGACCTAAAAGTGAAATTATACTATTACGTTAGAAATCAAAATTTTGAGAAACTGTGCATTAGGTATTAGAAATCAGAATTGAGAAATTATGCAATTAGGCATCATTTTCTCGCTGTTTCGAACGGTCTATTTGAGGAATGTGTTCAACCGTTTAATGCTTAACAATATAAAAGTCAGATTTGTTCTAGTCAACACGTCAGAACTTTTCTTGGGAGCAAAAATACCCCTCGAGCCAATTTATCCTACCCACAAGGCCGAAGAAAAATTAAGCTGTAAAAATTGTTAACTGGACTACTGTGCGTTGCAAAAGGAGCGTTGAAAACGTTGAAATGTATTTTTCTCGGAGTGAGTGTTCGAGCAGTAGGACAATTTTGCTCTGAGGTGACGATTTATATTATCAAAAATCCAAATAGACAATAAAAAATGATCAAAATACGAAGTTTTTTCTGTAATATTTAGGAAACACTGGCAATATAAAAGGCCTTTGTGGGGAATGGGGCTTTGCACACCACCCTCTTTTTGATACTTTCTTGTACGTTAGTAGCTGTGCTAGATTAATTCATTAAATTTTGTATTGGCAACGAATATAAATATAATTTATATCCTCGTTGCAGAAAACTGGTAGTGTTACTATATACCGTCCAACTTTCATATCATCAATTTATTGTAAACTATCCCGTGAAAAAATAAGAAAGTAATTAGAGTTCTGACAATTTAGGGGATTGTTTAAGCTATTGCTTGAAAAAATTATTTTTACATGTCCCATCTTTCTTTCTAGGACTAATATTACTGTCCCAAATACAGTTTCTAGGGCGTGATTTACTGTCTGGAGGAGGTTAGTTACCGTGGTTTCCGTCATCGAATTTTGATAGATGCTAGTAAATTACATTACGAAGAGCAATTTCTTATCTTTTCTCTCTTGCATCATATTCTTCCTTATCTAGCTGTTTGTAGGACAATTCTTTAGGCTAGCGTTTTATGAAAAATGGACCATTGAAGGTCTTACAATAATTCAAAAGATAGAATGATTTAAGGCCATTCAACTCCTGAAAGAATAAGTGGAAAGATTAGTAATCTGGGAATGTTCTTGGCAGCTGTAAGAATAGGGGATAAGAGAATTGGGGTGTCTTTTCAGCCAGGTGGCAGATGTGGCTTTAAAAAGAGCTCCATAATTTAGCCTACCAGGAAAACAAAAACTGAATATATTTCAGTGTCTGCCCTGTCGAGGGGTTGTACGATACTTCCTCGAAACTTAATGTTCACAAATTCAAAAATGTTAATAAAAACTGCAAAACGTTCATTATCGTTAATTTACAAGAATATTTGGAGTACTAAATGTTCTTGTATAGCAGGTGAATCCCAAAAAATTCAGGGATAGTGGTAAAACAAACATATTTAGACGATGAATCAATTTAGCAAGAGAACAAAAGAAAAAGAAATGTTCCTCAAGATCCTAAGAGCTTTGTTGACATTATAGGTATTTTATTTGGCGTATTAATTCCATACTCCATTTTTACACTGACATGCGAATTAGATTCTAGCAATCTCTTTTTCATCACGATTATCTCTGGTTGCATAGCTTTTATAGATAATTCATGAGATTGAAGACACATTTTATGTTTAAAATATCAAACAATCCCTAATTTTTTGCACTGTAGATGAAGTTTGAACTGGGGATAGGGGGCCCAAAAACCTTGGTTTAAATTGAACAGAAGCCAATTTTGAAAGGACTTGTGCTTACTCACAACACCCTGGTTAAAGATGAGAAGAAAAAATAAATTGAAAAAAAACTACAATGGCTGGAAATGGGGGAAAATTATTAGGTTCATTTCTTGTAGCTTCATTTGTATATATATTTCACAAGTCTGGAATTAGTTTTCATTTCATAAGCCTGAGATAGGATTTGAAAATAAAAAAGCTAAGATTTCGTAGCTCAAATAGCTAAAAATTAAACATAATTTCCAACTTTAACTACTCTTTAAATATCTTATCATTTTGTAATTCATGGCTGAGACTATCCTTATTTTCATATATTTTTCCTTTCTGGCTCCAACACCGAAGAAAAAGGAACATCTGTTTTTATGAGTTTACATGTAGAACTAATTAAAAAGATAAGGAGAAAATTGGAATATAGCTTCTAGTGTTTTACTGAATATTATCTTCCATTTAAAATAAATATGACTAATGATAAGTAACTGTTTTTAAATATGCATATTTACAAGTGCAAATATCTAGCTCTGTTTCTAGGATTAGCGGGAGCCAAATTAAAAATAATGAAAATTGTATGAAAAATCAGGGAAAATTGAGTGAAAAATGAGGGCGAATGAACCTAAAAAAATATGGTATCAAACAGCTCAAGACGATCCGTAGCAGAAGAGATTTTGCCGGGTCTTGGCTCAGTTTTTTTTTTTTTGCTGTATATATGTTTCTTCTTTTCCTTTTTTTTGATGCTATAATTCTTAGCTGGCATAGTTGGTGAGAAGTAAATTATTGTAATGGATAAAATAGGGACAATTTGCAAAGTTCAAACGAAACGAAAATAGCGAAAAAATTATTTTTACCTAAAAGACAAAATTATACTTTGTTGGGATATTCAAAAAGGGTTTAATATTTATAAAAAACTTTTTAAACAGTCATTGGCTCTTATCAATGGTTTGAGTGAAAAAGCATTGAGCAAAAAAAAAAAAAAAAAAAAAAATCATCACCAGGTCTGAAACTTTTATATGAAGGTTTTTTATCTGAAACTTTTTAGATGTTTGTCTACTCCCACGTTCTGAAGGTCCATGTTCTGAGAAGATTCCTAAATGGTTTTTTGATGGCTCGGAGAATAGATGTATGCCATTCTACTACTCCAGCTGCGGTGGGAATGCTAACCGTTTCGATTCATCTACAGAATGCGAACGAACTTGCCCACCAATCATTATTCAAGGTGCGTAGTTTATTTATTGAAACACCATGGACAGTGAAATGAAATCTGGTTGTTTAGAATGGCTAAGTGAAAACTTAAACAACCATATATATCTTAAAAAACTGGAAAAATAGAAATAACTGTTTTAATGAAAAAGATCGTATGCATTTATGGAGCTTTAGGTCTTGGCAGATGCCAAATTAAAGAAAAGAAAATAGGACACAAAATAAAAAAAGCAGATTAAAACATTTAGCATCAAAAAGCTTAAGAAGGTCTAGCTTCTTTTTTTTAATGTGCATATGTCTTTTCGAATAAACAGATTATTAATGTTAGAATTTTTGCGCACGAAAAGCGTTGTCAAATTGAACTAACTAGTTTTACTTATTTATTTTAATGGTTCAATGTGACAACACTGAAGAAAATGTAATATTGCCCAAAACCTTCATGATTTTGAAAAAAAAAAAAAATTACGTTTATCAGATATGAATAGACCTAAAGAGGGGTCCTGGAGGCAAAAGTTTTTTTTTTGCGCCCTTGGTACTTCAAGCAAATACTTGTCTTCAGGGATACCAGTTCACGATAATTTAGGGTGGAGGAGGCCTCTATATTTTAGGTTAGTCCTAATGAAATATACCGAAATAGGATGAAAATATAATACCTTAGAAACAAATTTTGGCTATATAGTTGCATATTAGGGGGTGGGGGTAAAGTATAGCGGGTCTGCATGCAAAGTGGGTTAGGTACAATGATTCTGTATATTATGAAGTAATAACTGTTTTCTAACTTCAAACTGTCCAAATACTTATCCCACCCCCCTAATAATCAAATATATAGCCCAAATTATATATTTCCTATCTATTCTGTCACTTATCTTTGTCTTGTCTCATGCTAAGCTGAAAGAAACTAGTGAAAGAAACCAGCTCTACAATGCCTCAAATAGATGAAGAACTTGAGTGGGGCCGCTATAACAAATGAGTACCATTATTTTATTTGATTTTTTTCAATAACAAATCCCCAAAAAAGTATTTTATAAGAACTATAGGGATAATTATACTTCTTTTGCATAAATTGGTTAAAATTGTGAAATATTTTTCTACCACCTCTAAATGTTCAATGACTTCTAAATTGTATCGGTATATGCTCTTCCAATGACAGTGGAATAATATCCCGTTTTCAGTTATATTCATTGATTTTCGTGTAGAATATTATTTTTTAATTTTTAGTCCATATTGAAAATGAATTTGAAAAGAATATGTTTGTTTGGCTATTAACACTGAAATTTACTGTTCACACTATTATTATCTAGCCTGTAGTTATTTTTAAATATTATCTTGCTTTTTATACTACCCATTCTAAACAAAATTTATAGTTTTTTGCTAAGCTTGTTTTTAAATTTTATTATTTATTTTAAACACTGTTTAAAGGTTTTTGCTCTAGTTTTACTAATTATATTAAATATTGTTCATATACTTTTGGTTCATGCCGTCTTGTTAAAATTTTGACAGGGAAGAAACAGAGAGCATTATGCTTAATACGATTTTTCTATACAAAGTTGTACTATTTTCTATATAAAGTACGATTTCTATATAAAGTTGTACGATTTTCTATATAAATACGATTTTCTATATAAAGTTGTACTGTTCATCCAATATACTGTTTAAAGATTTTTGTTAGAAACTATTTTGCTGTTTGTAGTATTTATCCTAATTAGGATGGATGTCCTTTTGCTAAATCTTTTCTTCTTACATCTAAGTTAACCATCTATACTAATTACAATTTATAGGTTTTTGTTAAATATTGTTTTATTAAATTTCAGCAACAAAGGGAATCAATGCCTTTGCTAAATACGGTTCTCCCATGCGTAATATTTATGCAAAGTTTTATTATTTACATTATTTATATAATTTATAAAAACTATTGTTTTTAAATTCAATTGCAAAAAGTCCCATTTCCTCTGTTAAATAGTATTAGTTTTTTCATTGTTTTTCTTACTAATTTAAAAATTAGAAACTTGGATAAAATCGATTTCCCGCAAAATTTTGTTACTCAAGGTAGAAGGGAACTACGATTTTCACAAAAGGATCTAATTACGCTAAGAGTTTCTATTATCAGAGAAACCTTTAATTATCAAAATGTAGATGTTTCTAAGACTATATGTTTTTCTGGAGTTGCTTAGTGATAATATTCTCTTTTTCAAATGAGAAGGAATAAAATTATTTTGTGAGTAGGAATCCTTATAATGGTAGCGGGCCGCTTTTCAGGGGTTCTCTAGCTTTGGATGGTGTACCTTTCCGGTAGCATTACTCCGGGGGTTAGGGGGCTGACTCCCCGTAAGGTTTACCTAGACCTTCTTCCTAATAGGTGATACCACATGTTTTCTTGTTTCTATACCCCACATGCTATTTTCTTGTATGTATTGGATTACAGTATTCTTCTGTTCAACTGGCACCAAGAAGAGGACTCGTCAGTGAGGCTGGGAGAACTGTCTGTAGCCCCTGTCCTGAAAATTATTTACCTTGGTTTACCAATTGGAAAGGATATCAAAACTACCCGCTCCCTTCTTATTGATCATCTCCGTAAACGCTTGGCTTTTCCTTACAGTAAAGTAGTTTCATCTAAAATCACTTTCAACCGTTTAATTCTGGCTCAACTGTCTGGTGGTGAATCCCTTCCCCATGCACTTTACCTAAACCTATTTTAGAGAATTTTTCACGATCCAGAGCAAATGAATTTCAGATCTACAGTTTTTATCTATGTAAAGTTCTTGTGGCGGCTCCCGCCGTGGATAAGAAATTCGTACTTTGCTAAAGCATTTTAAATTATGGACCCGACAACAGCTACAGCTGAACAAATGAAGCGGTACAACGAGAAAGTTTCTTCCCACCCTTGGTACCGTTTGCAAAGGTAGTAAATCGCTGTCCATTTAATTTTATTCGCACATCTCTTGTCATATTTAGTCTTTTTACCGTCTCTTGTAATATTTAAACTAGTTGATTGAGTCCGTTGATTTCGAATTGAAGTTATCAAGTATTTTGCTGTTAGTTGGTTAGGTTAGTTGAATTGAAGTTATCAATCGTGTTTTTCTTGCAAAAACAAAATTTCCCTTTTATATATATATTAAATAAAAAAAACAAGTTTTTTAAACTGAAAGTAAGGAGCGACATTAAAACTTAAAACGAACAGAAATTATTCCGTATATGAAAGGGGCTGTCCCCTCCTCAACGCCTCGCTCTTTACGCTAAAATTTTTTATTGTTTTAAAAAATAAAGTTGTGAGACAGAGTCAAATTTTAGCGTAAAGAGCGAGGCGTTGAGGAGGGGACAGCCCCTTTCATATACGGAATAATTTCTGTTCGTTTTAAGTTTTAATGTCGCTCCTTACTTTCAGTTTAAAAAACTTGTTTTTTTATTTAATTTCTGATCGTTTTTTAGTTAATACAGCTTTTATTTTGGCTTGCCGTCATTGAATAAGTAAACAAAATTTGCATAAAAATTTTACTTTTCTTTTGCTAAATGGCTGTCTCTAAATTTGGTTCTGACATAATTTACAAATTAACTTACGTAACGAACTTCTATAGTCGTATGTTTTTTTTCTGGAAAAAAATACTGAGTTGCAGATTTTTGGAGTTATGAGCTTGAAACCTATGTAATAGGGTTTTCTGATACGCTGAATCTGACAGTGATTTTCATTAAAATTTTTTCACTTTTAGGGGATGTTTCCCCCCTCTTTAAAAAATCAGGTAAGTTAACAAAATTTGTATATTTAGAATCAGCATTATAAGCCCATTCTTTTGATACATTTATTGACATCAAAGTTCCGTTTTTAAAAGTTTCGCTTACTATTGAGCCGTATCGCTTGTTTTTTTTTATTGTTTTTTTATTACGTTTATGTTATTACGTATATGATGGGGTTCTCCCTTAGTCAATACCACGCTCTTTACGTTAAAAGTTAAAAAATTTTTAATTCACACACCCCTGAATCACAAAGGCCGTTTAATTAGAATAGATAGCTCTTTTTAAAGCACTAAAAAACTGTACCGTAAAGAGCGAGGTATTGACTTGGGTGAGAACCTCCTCATATAATTAATAATTTCTTTTCATTTTAAGTTCTAATGTTGATTGTTACTTTCAGTTGAAAAAACTTCTTTTTTTTAATTTAATTTCTGATCGTTTTTTAAATAATACTTTGAATTCCGGCGCCCCCTTCATATACATGCACCGTACCCAAAATAAAAACCAACCACAGAAAAATTATCCCGAGTAACCCCCTCCTCCAGCCCCCCCCCCCCACCAAAAAAAATTCTTCCTGAAAATGTCTGTGTACTTCCCAATAACCAATACAATATGCAAGCAATGGGCAAAGTTCATAACTTGCAGCCCTTCCCTGGGAACTGTGGGGATTAAGTCATCCTAAAAGACATATTTATTAGATTTTCGACTATGCTGAGCAAAATGGCTATCTCAAATTTTAATTGGGTGACTTTGAGAAAAAAATGAGCGTGGAAGGGGGCCTAGTTGCCCTCCGTTTTTTTTGGTCACTTAAAAAGGGCACTAAAACTTTTAATTTCCGTTCCAATGAGCCCTCTTAAGATATTCTAGGACCACTGGGTCAATATGATTACCCCTGGGAAAAAAAAACAAAAAAAGACAAACAAATAAACACGCACCCGTGATCTTTCTTCTGGCAAAAAAAATGCAAAATTCCACATTTTTGTAGATAAGAGCTTGAAACCTCTACAGTAGGGTTCTCTAACATGCTGAATATAATGGTGTGAAGTTCATCAAGGTTCTATAACTTTTAGGGGGTCTTTCCCCCTTTTTTCAAAAATCAGCCAAATTTTCTCAGGCGCGTAACTTTTGATGTGTAAGATTAAACTTGATGAAACTTATATATTTAAAATCAAAATTAAAATCTGATTCTTTTGATGTATCTATTGGTACCAAAATTCCGGTTTTTAGAGTTTCGGTTACCATTGAGCCGGGTCGCTCCTTTCTTACTACAGTTCGTTACCACGAACTGTTTGATATATATATATATATATATATATATATATATATATATATATATATATATATATATATATATATATCAAACAGTTCGTGGTAACGAACTGTAAGTAAGGAGCGACCCGGCTCAATGGTAACCGAAACTCTAAAACCGGAATAATGATGGGAAATCCGGCGCCCCCTTCATAGCAATTTTCCTTCCCCCATGAAAACTTCCTTCATGGAAAGATCCTCCCGTATAACCCCCGACCCACCCACCCACCCACCTACCAGAAAAAATCCTCCCTGAAAACGTCTGTATATTTCCCAATAACCAATACTATATAATGTTTTAGAGGTAATTACTTGGCAAGAAAAAAAAGAAAAAGAAAAAAAAAGCACATTTTTGTGCAACCTGCCAAGTTCTATTCATTGTCTGATGCCCATTTCTGCAGTTGTCCTTATATATATATATATATATATATATATATATATATATATATATATATATATATATATATATATATATATATATATATATATATATATATATATATATATATATATATATATATATATATATATATATATATATATATATATATATATATATATATATATATATATATATATATATATATATATATGTATATATATATATATATATATATATATATATATATATATATATATATATATATATACTCATATATATATATATATATATATATATATATATATATATATATCATATATATATACTATATATATATATATATATATATATATATATATATATATATATATATATATATATATATATATATATATATATATATATATATATATATATATATATATATATATATATATATATATATATATATATATATGTATATACACACAAGAAATTCGCACCTTGTTAAAAATTTTGAAATTGCGGACCCGACGGCAGCTATAATTGAGCAAATTCAACGGTACAACGAGAAAGTTTCTTTCCAACCTTGGTACCATTTGCTAAGGCAGTGAATCGCTGTCCATTTAATTTTGTTTGCCCGTCTCTTGTCATTTTTAGTCTCTTGTTATATTTAGTCTTTTACCGTCTCTTGGCTGTATTTTTTTTATTTATTTATTTTTTATTTTTAATTCACTAAGGATTATTTGGATTATTTTGGTTTAGTTTTTTTATCAATTATGGCTCTATGAAACGATGCACACATTGCTTATGTTTGTTCAGTACTTGGGGTAGTGCAGTGTATAATTGAGGTTTTGTTTCTCGTCTTTGTAATTTGTTCGATGAGTTTTTTGTGTGTGTGTGTGTGTGTTTTTTTCAGTTTTTCTTTTTTACTGATACTCCGTCTTTTGTACCTTTTTTTGATGGGAAATAAGTAAATAATAATAATAATATTATCCCATCCACACATATGATTTCTGACATTTAACCCATTAATCTGAGATCCAAAAATAGAATTTTCTTGAATACATGCAAACTATATGTTTGCATGTATTATTCTCTTTTTCCAAATGAAAACTTATTTATTATGAATACAGTTATTATGAATAAAATCATGTTGTGTTTTACGTAAAATGAGAAGTTAGAACTGGCTAGAACCTGGTGAAGAGGCTAGTTCACTGGAGCTATAGATTAGCTTGACTACAGGGTTTACTGCTATCTAACTTGTCTCCAATGCAGAACATTCAGGATAACGGACTGTATGTCCATCTTTACCAAGTGTGGGCTTTGAAGAAGATAATCTGCGAGATTAGAGGAAATTAATTGTACTGATAAACAAGGTTCTCAGACTTAGCCTCAGATTAATTCGTCTAACCACCAACCCACCAGCAAAATTGATAAACAAAGGAACAATGATTGTATAGTTCTGAGTCATCAAATATCAGGGCCTTGTATCACAATGAAATAAGGAATTTTGTCACTCCTGGGCATTATGAACATCCATGGTATCAAAAGGGCGTATCTGCAAAATTTTAGGAGCCGCTAAGGGCTAAAAAAAAATGCTTACGATAAAAAAACGTGAACGCACGGATAAAAGGTCTTTTTAATTCCTCCATCTCATCTTTCATCTGCCTCCTTCTCTTTTTCTTATCTCTATTCCTTAATCTCTTTCTCTCTGTCTCTCACTCTCTTCCCCCTTTTTCTTTCTCAATATTTCTTAGTAGGAAGTTCAGTTTAAAAAGCAGTTTTCTGAACGCATCGTAAAGAAAGCTAAGATCCTGTATTTCTGTCTCTTTTTTTCTCTCTCTCTCTCTACTTCTTATTAAAAAAATAAAATCTTGGTGAACCATTGCTCAAACTAGAAAATTTGGTATAATGCTTAATTGATATTTTAATTAAAAGTACTAAGCAAATTTTCTGTCCTTTAATGAGCATTGAAGAATATTCATTAAAAACAATCTTTGTTATTATTGAAGTCTCACAAACAATAAAGACGACTAATTCAGAATATGCCTTAAAAGGAAAACTTTGTTCAGTTCAGAAACACCACTTGAGGCTGTTGATAAATAAGATGCTAAGGGGCTCTGAAGGAATGGCTAAAAAGCCTAGAAGAATTTGGCGTTTAAAGTTGACTATATTAGGCCTCCTTATGAACCCTCTATACAGAACCCCCTATACAGAACCCCTTTTGGATTAAGGATTTTGATCGTAAGTAATTTATTTAGGTGAAGATCTAAAATTAAGGGGGGTAATTAATTCATAAGATGAGTTTGAAAAAAATCTTTATGCTTAATTTTTTTTCTTCATTAAGACTAATTTTAGCAAATTTTTTCGTCTCTCTCCCACCTATATTCTTGTTTGCTGGATAATAGCGTCAAATTTGCCAAATCCAGAAAATGTATAGCAAAAAGTTAAATTTAAAAATGAATTGAATATTTAGATGCTAAGGGGCTCTGAAGGAATGGCTAAAAAGCCTAGAAGAATTTGGCCTTAAAAGTTGACTATATTAGGCCTCCTTATGAAACCTCTATACAGAACCCCCTATACAGAACCCCTTTTGGATCAGATTTTGATCGTAACTAATTTATTTAGGTGAATATCTAAAATTAGTGGGGATACTTAATACATACATGAGTGCAAAAAAATCTTTATGCTTAATTTTTTCTCCATTAAAATTAATTTTAGTATATTTTTTCGTCTCCCTCCCACCTGTTTCTTGTTTGCTGGATAATAACGTTAAATTTTCCCAAATCCAGCAAATGTATAACAAAAAGTTAAATATATAGTAATAAGATATGAACGAAAAATGAATTGAATATTTAGAGTTGATAACCAACGGTTAAAAGATTAAAAATCTTGCAAAAATGTAACGAAAATAATCAACGTAGAAGTAGCTATAAGTGATTAGAGAAAAAACAATTAACAAAAAAAAACTGGCTACTAAATTAAGTTTGAGATAAAGTTGATTTTCAATTGTGCAATCTTCATAGCAACAATTGAATAGGGAATGAAACAAAACGTATATGAGAAACATAAAAAAAAGTCGGAAAAGAAAGAACAGAACAAAAGTTAAACTGAAAAAGAGGTGAAAAAAATCTTAGCTTTCCTTTGTTGAAAGCTAGTGTAAAACTCGAACGAGGAAAAAATGCTGCCAAGATTCTCCACCTCTACCCTTTTCTAGAATCCCCAGTCTGTTACTGTGTGTGTCACGGCCCTAGTGATAAATACTAGCATTTAGAAGAACTGTTTAGTTATCTTTGATTTTTATAATTTATTGTAAGTAAAGAACGAACATTAGCAAGAAAAGAGTAAATCGTACAGTTATAGCCGAAACTCTTAAAAAGCTTTGATAACAATATGGTAGTAAAAAGAATTATCTTCTTTTGATTAAATAAAAAAGTTTTTTTCAACTAAAAGCAAGGAGCAACATTAAAACTTCAAAGAACATAAATTATTCTGTATAATTGGGGGTTTTCTCCCCCAATTGGGGGTTTTCTGTATAATTGAGTGGGGGTTTTCTCCTCCTCAATCCCTTGCTCTTTTGCTCCTTACTTTCAGTTGAAAAAAAAACCTATATAATTCCTTCCAAAAAAAAATTAGTATATTTCCCAACAAAAAAATACTTTGATGTGAAATTACGTAACTTACAGCCCTTATCCAGGCACTATGGGGGTCATGTCATCTCTAAAGTAATAGTTAATGTACTTTTCAACTATACTGAATCAAATGGCTATCTCAAAATACTGATTAGATGTCTTTCTGGAATACAGGGGTGTGGATAGCTGCCCTCCGATTTTTCTGGTCACTTAAAAAGGGCACTAGAACTTTTGATTTCTGTTCGATTGAGCTCTTTCCCGATGTTCTAGGACCGTTGGTTCGATACGATCGCCCCAGGGAAAAACAAACAAACAAATAAATTAAAATGCATTGGTGATCTTTATTTCTGAAAAAAGACAAAATTTTACATTTTTGTAGATAAGAGCTTGAAGCCTCTGCATTAGGGTTCTCTGATATGCTGAATTTGATATTAGGATTTTCATTAAGATGAGTAACATTAAACTTAATGAATTTTATATACTTTTATAATCAGTATGAAAACCAGATGCTGTTTTATGTATCTATTGTATTAAAATTCTATTTTTTAGAGTTTTGGTTACTATTGGGCTGAGTCGCTTCTTACTTACTGTTCGTCACCACGAACTGTTTGAACTGTTTGATCACTTCAAATATGTACATTTTATTAAGTTTAAAGCTACTCCCCCCCCCCGAAAAAAACACTACGAGCCGGATAAAATTTACTCGATTTTCAAAAAAGGAAGAAACACCCCTAGAAGGGTGAGTGTCCTTGATTAAAGCTATGCCATTCAATATAGAATATTAGAACACCCTATTGCCGAGGTTCCAAACCCACATCTTCAAAAATACGAATTTTTTTTTTTCTAAAAAAAAATAAAAAAAAAATATAGAGGAGGGTTTGGTGGGGGAGAGGGTAGATAATGATCTTCGTTTTGGTTAAAGAAGCAGGATGACATATGCGTGTTTATTTGTTTTTCTGTTTTTTCTAAGGGGTGATCGTATCAGATCAATGGTCTTAGAAGTCTAAGAGATCTCAATGAGCAGCAATTGAAAGTTTTAGTGTCCTTGTTCCGTAGCAAAAGAGATAATGCCCCAGCAAAGTTGTGTTTTCTGCCATTTTGTAGCGCAAAGCAACAATTTTGGTCCAAAGAAGGCCAAAAAGGTGTGAATTGGAAATTTTGAGGTAACCGAAGTGTTTAAATTTATCAAAAAATGATATGTTGAGCCTCCCAATTTCAGAGGCAGTAATGTCGCATGACAATGCATTGTTTTTTTTAAGGTGGATGTAACCCATACAAAATAAACCTTTAATATGTACATTTCTTGCATATCTTCATTTAAATAATATTCTTTTGAGACCTGATACAATTATATACAGCAGTGTATAGTTGCAAATCAGCTATTATGGAGGAGGTTTGGTGGATCTTTGTGTAGGGGAAGGGGGAGCAAGGCCTCAAAAAGTGCATTTTTACCTAAATTTTTTAACTCTCCGTAAGCCTTCAGATAAATATAGAGGAGGGTTTGGTGGGGGAGAGGGTAGAAAATGATCTTCGTTTTGGTTATATTTTCTAATTAAAGTTACTTTTTAGCTGCTACTTGTTTTCCATATTGAAGGACAAGGCCGTGCCCAGAAGGGGGGTTAGGGGGGTTTGAACCCCCCCCCCCCCCAACCCTCTGAAACGTTTGTCTGACTCATAAAAACGTAACAAAAATGGATATAAACAAATTTTGTATGTGTTTTTTGAGGTTTTTTGTGTACCCCCCCCCCGAAATTTTTTTTGTTACCCCCACCCCCCTCCCCCTCCGAAAAAAAATCCTGGGTACGGCCTTGTTGAAGGATAAAATATACCCTATCTTTACTGTTTTTCAAGTTTTTTGGCATTTTAATGTGTTATTTTCTTTGTAATTTTAGAGACAGATGTTTGTTCTTACCAGCCGTCTGCTGGAAATTGTACAGATTACACGGAGAGATGGTACTTTGATTCAAGAGAGCAAAGATGCATTGGTTTTCTCTATGGAGGTTGTCAAGGAAATGGAAACAATTTTCTCACCCAATCTGATTGTGAAGGTCGATGTGCCACAAGAAAAGAAGCTGAAACTACTGTTGACTTTAAAACTGGTAATATTTTGAAATCAATTTGATTGTCAGACCTATTGCATTATTTTGAAAACGTTAAGTACATTGAATTAGACATGGAACTACACTCGGCCGTGCTTTTATTTACAAGCACCCTGGTTTAAAGTATTCGTGCTGATTTGGGCCTAAAAGGAAAAGGGAAAAATATTTTGATCTATGAAAATGATTGGGGCCTGGGGATTCCTTTCCTAGGAATAACCTGGTTGGGGGATTGGACAGTAATGTCCATTAATTTCTTAAAGAATTATTGCTTTACTATTTTAATGATGCCAACTTGCTCTACAGAAAGTTGAAGAGCCTGAGTTTAAATCTTCGACCCAAGTCAGTCCTTTCTTGTAAATTAATATTTTTTTTTGTTGGAAGTATTATGGTACATCTAGTGGGCATTCTGCTATTCTGGCTATTGCATTTTACTAGGAGCTAGTGACCTTTAAGCTAGTGACCTGGGCACACATTGAAAAGCGAAAATAATTCTATTTAATCCTAGCAGATATAATCCTATCTGCAGGCATCTAATAATAAAGTGACCTGAGCCTATACAGCTGATGTGGGGATGGAAATACAGCAAAAAGTATGGCTTACAACGTGACAGCAAAGTGGATTTGCTGTTCAATTCCACAGGTAGGGTTCAAACATAAAAGTAATCCATCATATAATTTAAGATCTTCAAAAACAATACGGAAGTACAGAGAATATGAAACATGAAATAACAAAATAAATACTGGTTTACTGAACAGCAGCCAATCCTTTTATGTAATTTGTGGTTATTATCGATTTCAATCAAGCAAAGTTAGATGACATGAATGACATCACTAAGTAAAAAATGAAATGAACCAAATTATAGATAAAGTTATAAGTTACGTTATAATTGTATTTACGCTATATTAATAGATAGATAGATAGATAGATATTTTATTTATGAAATATGTAAACTACCCTACCTAAATACCCTGGAATGAATTTCCTTGGTATAAACATTTTTTTTTCTTTGAAGGATCTTGAGGATATTTCAGATCAGTCATCAGTGACTCTAGTGACCATGGACTTCTATTCACAAGCACCTCATTTCAGCGTCTTCATGTATCGAAAAAACAGTAATATGTATCTAAATGGGCCGCAGAGTGGCTCAAGGCCACTTAAAACATGTGGTATACAGAAAGAAAATCAGAAATAAATGTTATCATAGAATTCCTTGAGTTAATTTTCCTAGTATAACTGCCTTCCTCATGGGGAGCGTGAAACGCCTCAAAGTAGATATGATCTAGTGTACAATAAAAGATCTCTTAAAACATCGTAATTTTTAGGCCCTCTCAAAGGGAAAAATTTCACCTTGTTTTTCACAAGCCTGAAATTTCGCATTTCAGGGACTTTATTTTGGCATGGTCTTAAAAAAATAATTTGTAATAATGCCCCAGAAGACTGAATGTTTGCCAAGTGTCTTTAAAAATATGATTGTCAAAGTATTTTGAATAAAGCCAGGAAATGACCTGGAATCAATTTTTTATAACATGGTCCCCTTGTTTAAAGAAAGCTTCAAAATACTTTAGACTTAAAAAATATCTCTTATGCAGGCAGCAAATTAGATCAGTTTGGGTAAATCAGAATGTATGCCAGTTGTGGGTAAAGAAATTTGTTTATCTTGCTATTAAACAACGTTTTTTTTGTTTTACTTTCTTCTTTTTACTTTACTTATTTTGTTTTTACTGTTTTTGCTTTTACTCTCTTTTGTTATTACTTGTTTTTACTTTCTTTGTTTTACTTTTTTTGTTTTTACTTTCCCAAATGGTTTACCTGAACTAGATTCAGAAGAATCTACTACACAAAAGAATGAACACGTAAGTAGAATACAGAAAATAATCCTAAGAAAAACGGAAATGTGCATAGTATACTTTAATACTATATAAAACAAATAATAATTACAGTAACATAGCACCTTCTATTGTCTTTCTTCTAAGAAAGACAAAGAAGAAAGTAAAGTAAAGTAAGTAAAGTAAGAAGAAAGTAAAAGAAGAAAGTAAAGAAGAAAGAAGAAACATTGTGCCGTTCGACGACAGTGTTAGTTAATAAACACCAAAAGGACTCTTTATTAAAAGCAATCTTAACTACAACTCTTTCATTAAAAACCCGTATTAATCTCTTGAGAATTACAATTTCTAGACTTATGGGCATTATAGTTTTTACATTCCTTATTATCTCCTTCAAATTAATTAATTCATTTATTTATTTTATAACCCATCAAAAATATAAGGCATGACGAAGGAGTATAACATAAAGAAAGGAAATGAAAGAAACACACACAAAAACAGGAGCAAATATGTATAAACTGAAACTCGAATAAACCAAACAATTCGGAAAACTAAGACACTCCAAGGCTGATAAACCTCTTTGCATGAAACATACAAATAAATACAGTATAAAAATTATAATAACCCAGCAAATCAAAAAAAGGAAAATAGCATTAAAACAAAAACCCTTCCAAGGTTGGCTCGACGGATAATCTTTAAACTTGAAAGAAAGCCTATCTGCAGCATCAAGAGGATCCGGCAAGCTGTATCTCTCCCGCAGTCTACCTTTCTAGTTGTAGGAGGAGCCCGAACAAAAAGCTTTAAATATTTAAAGAAGGCCCCCTTGATTTTCTATTTTATCTGATTGATAAAATATCCCAAGCAGGAGCTAAACATATAACAAGAGGGAGAGAAACAGCATAATATACTTTCGCAAGGTGGCGTTTACGCTATATATTCTTTGATCAAATCGTATTTGAAGAATTGTAATTAGTTATTTAAGTTTATTCTCCAAAACAAAGTGTTCAGAATTCTGTGCCAGCACTTATTTAGGCCTTGGACATTAACATCATCATCATAGTATCATAGTATTGAAAGGTGATTTAGATTGGATTTGTTATTATAATTTTTCTTTTATAATTTCATTTATCTATTATTATTTCTAATTCAGTTAATAAAAAATATGTTCTTATTTATTTCTTTTGTTAAATATATAGGTTATAGTTTATTTATTTTTGGTTTGTTTATAATAGAATTAATTAAACAGTTGATGTTTTTTTTAAATAGTTGAGTTAATAAGTAAGTAGTTACGTGGACTTTCGTGCGACTGCAAACCTTGGAGAAAACTTCATAAGTTTTCTCCAGCGCGAAAGTGCTGTTTATTTTATTTATTTATTTATGAATGGGAAAATAAAAAAAAAACTTAAGAGAAATAAACTTAGCTCTGAAATTATTTTAAGATTTAGTTTTAATGGTTTATCTATTTTTTTCTGGTACAGTTGCTATCTATTAAGTAAGTTGTTTACTTCAGAAACTGAGTTTCTCTTACAATAAGAGAAAGCTTATTTTAGTATCTCTAAGCACCTCCTAGGAGATAGAAGTCCATTTGTACAAAAGGGAGTTTGAAGGCTGCTAAATAAACATGGTATCTATTAAATTTACTGGGATAGTTGCGTATCTGTGTAATCAAGGTTGACCAATGGCAGGCACGGACGTAGGCAAGGGCCTTTTTGTCCCCCCCCCCTAAACAAGAGAGAACAAACAAGTTGAGATCAAATTGTCGATTTTTTTTCATTTCTTGAATTTTTCCTCCATGCACATGTTTGTGAATTTGATTCCCTCCTACTAAAGCAGTGTCCTCCCTCAAGTAAACTTGTAAATAAGTTCAAAAGAAAACTTATCAAGTAAACTCTCCCACTTGACGAGTGGAAGGAATACAATTAGTGTCTTGAGAATAGTGAAATTACAAAAATTATTTCACCATCAGGAATTTGGATCAATAGCTAAGAGTAGTAAATATTTACCAAAGATAAAAGGAAAAAAAAGAAGAAAACGCACAATTATTTTAGATTATTAGTAGGGATTGATTCAGAAATACAATGCTGTTCTTTTTTTTGTTATAGATATTAGTATCTCACACTCACATGAATAGTTTCCTCCACAAATATTGTCAAACCAGCCCCTCCAGGGTCATGGGTGTTCATGTCAGGTGTCTTCAGTATGTGACTTTTTATAATATACAATGTTTATCTTAATATATTATAATTAATCAATTATAATTAAGCAATTAATTTTCAAGAAAAGCTGTTACGCATTGGAAGAAAAAAAAATATAATATTCATTTTTTCTTAAGATTTCTGTTTGAACAAAACCTTGCGTATTTGTCGGAGTTTCTTTTGACTCCGTAGATTTTCTTTTCCAATAAATAGCCTTCTCATAAATCTCCACAGAAATGATATACAGCTTATCTCTTCTTGCAAGAAAAGGAAGCATGGATGACTTGCTTTCTCAATCTTATTCCATTTTTTGACTCTCTTGCTTTAATCTGAAAAGACTTTCTCTTTGTTATTTAACACCTCTGAGACTAACGAACATAATTATTAGCCCATCTTAGCCCAGACCCCATCTAAATATTCATAATCTATAGGATGAGGTAAAAGATAGGATAAAACAATATACATTGAAAAAACATCAGCATTTCGAAATTAATAAAGAAATTCAATTGAATTTTTTTTTATTGGTTAGAATGGGAATAACTATCAATGTCCAATATCTACTTCTTTCAACACTGAATGTAATATCTGGCTTCTAATTCTTTCGATGTTCGTTGCGTGGGGTGGCCATGTCTTGGGTGGACCCAAATTTGAAAAGGTTCTTTCTTGTGTAGTAGTTGAAAATGGCCAAAGAATTGTAAGAAGAGAGATTGTAACGTTGCACGTGTAAAGTTCAGCAAGAGCCAAGAGGGATTTTTCATCTCTTTGACATTGTGCTACTTCGTATTCCACAGTCTGGGCTCTTGACATATATTCTCTGGGCTGGATAAATTCAAACTCAAAGGTAAATCTCAAGTTTGAACGCTGAAAAGTCAGACGTTGTACTATTCGACTGGGGCCAAGTTGCTGCAACTTTTGAAGTTGAACTTGATGGAGTATCCATTGCTCCTAAACTGGGAATGAAATATCTAGGCTTAAGGACGTTCGGTACGATAAATGTCATTTTGCGAGTCACAGTCTCGGCCGACAGTCTCAAAGAAAAAGGACCCATTAGCAAATTTTCCCAGCGCCACAAGGAGGCGTGGGAAAAAATTTCACAAAACAATTTTGGCAAAAATTGAAAGGAGATCAGAAATATGTAAACAGTTTGAAAACCCAGTGAGATGCTAGTTTAAAACAAAGCAAACCTAATCTAAGCAGTTTGTCTTGAATTTTTGTTTTCTTATTATTATTTGTTTTTAAAGGAGACACTTGGGGCTACAATCCAGAAAAGTATGGATGTAGGGTAAGAAATAGTTATTGTATAAAGGGCTTCGTGTTGGGGGGGGGGGAGAGACCCTTTTCCACTTTAATGGAAAAATTGTTTATTGGAAAGTGTTTTGGTAGCATATGGCGACTTGCAGTGTGTCAAGTTCGGCTGCTGATTAATTTTAGAAAAAGAGTAAGTGACGTCTAAAGTTAAAATTAGATGTATTTTCAAACTAAAATTTGTCGTCACTGAGAGGACAGGAGATATAATTTATAAAATTATTTAAAAAAGGAAAACGTATAATCTCTTGCCAATTGTTTAGCGAAATGCTGTTTATTCAATGTACAAACATGATAAATAATATGCACCCTGTATTGGCGAAGATTTTAATCAAGGTAGTTAGCACAACAGGAACCCTTCAAAGCTGTCAAATTATTCAATGATGCTTCTTTTGAAGTTATTTCTAATGTTTTCCAAGCATGTATCCTAGAATATTTTTAGGGATTGTCCTTCCCTGAACTTTAAAACGAAAATTTTGCTCCGTTTAATCAAAAAGACAAAATTTACGCTTTTTAATGATATAAGTTTCATTGAATCTGAATATCTCTGTCTCCGGCACAAAACGGGAAAAGTTAAATGGTTTTTCTAAGATTTCCGAAAAATTAGATGTTGACTTCTATTTTTCTGTTGTGCCACTCATCAAGGCAACTTAGTTTTTTTTACATCTTAGGACATTGGGACTAAAAAATTATAGAAATTTCTAATATTTTTCCACCCCTTTTCAGTGTATAATGTAAAATTATTATCATACATTAAAATCATTCTAATAAAGGTAAATCTACTTATATAGTTTGCTATATCTCTAATTGTAGAGAAAAAACAATTTATAAGAAAGTCGGTTGTTTTTTAGTTAAAACCAAATAACAAGCCTCGCTATCACAATCAGTAAAGCATGTAATCGACAAGATTCATAATCACAGGACTGTGAATTTTTTTTTTAGCCACAATTTTTTTTTACCAATATTGAGAATATGTTCGTTTGTGCATTAAAGTTTCTTTTTTGGAGTAAATATTTTTCTTTAGCTTACTGCTCTAACCAAACTCCACTTAAAAATGCTGGTTCTTATTTATTTTATAGATTAGTTCCTGGTAAATACTTGCCTTATCTCTATAATCGATCTTGACAAAAAATAATACACAGCTTATCTCTTAATTTTCTGCTTTCCTTGCAAGAGAAGAAAGCTTGAACGACTTGCTTTCTCAAGCTCACTCCAATTTTCTTCAGCGACGTAAGTGTAACTTGATATTAATCTTTCTATGTCACTACTGAATGAATACAAGACTAACGAACATGTCTATTAATGTGTTTACGGTCTAATTTGTCATACAGAATATTATTTTTGGAAAAAGTCCTGGCTGAGAGTCAATTGCTTATTAATATTATGACAAGACTGATAGTATGTACCAACAATTTCTGTATGGAGTGCATTATGGGAATCAGATTAGGCTTTCGATAAAAAGCCCATCATAGGCCTGCCGAAATAAACTTCTAATTTGTCCTTCAGAATATTTCTTTTCGGAAAAAAATAAAGACTCGCGTCAAGAATGCACTATTTCTTACTATTATGACAAAACTGAGCGTGTATGCAAATAATTTTTTGTTTGAAGTGTGGATTGAACTCCAGTCATGTTCTCAAAAATCAATTATAATTATGTCGGATTAAGTGCAAAATTTGTCCTTCAAGATGCTAACTTTCGACAAAGCGCAAGGCTCTTGTTGAGGATGCATTGCCTCTTAAGGTGTATGTTCCATCTGAGACAAGTGATTTTGCGACGAGTCTGCATCTGTAACTTGCACCAGAAAGACGAGATACTTAAATAGTTAGATCAAACAGTTTGTGGTAACGAACTGTAAGTAAGGAGCGACCCGGCTCAATGGTAGCCAAAACTCTAAAAAACGGAATTTTGATACCAATAGAAACATCAGAAGAATCGGATTTTAATTCTGATTTCCAATATATAAGTTTCATGAAGTTTAGTGTTGCCCATCAAAAGTTACGCGCCTGAGAAAATTTGGCTGATTTTCGAAAAAGGGGGAAAGACCCCCTAAAAGTCATAGAACATTAATGAAAATCATACAGTTATATTCAGCGTATCATAGAACCCTACTATAGAGGTTTCAAGTTCCTATATACAAAAATGTGGAATTTTCCATTTTTTTGCAAGAAGAAAGATCACGGATGCGTGTTTATTTGTTTGTTTGTTTTTGTTTTTGTTTTTTTCCCCAGAGGTAATTATATTGACACAGTGGTCCTAGAATATCGTAGGAGGGCTCATTGGAAAGGAAATTAAAAGTTCTATTGCCCTTTTTAAGTGACCAAAAAATGGAAGGCAACTAGGCCCCCTCCCACGCTCATTTTTTTCTCAAATTCACCCAATTAAAATTTTGAGATAGCCATTTTGTTCAGTATAGTCGAAAATCTAATAAATACGTCTTTTAGGATGACTTAACCCCCCAAAGTTCCCAGGGGAAGGGCTGCGAGTTATGAACTTTGCCCATTGCTTACATATTGCATTGGTTATTGGGAAGTATACAGACATTTTCAGGAAGGATTTTTTTCTGGCGGGGGAGGGGACTGGAGGAGAGAGTTACTCGGGAGAATATTTCCGTGGAGGATGTTTCTTTGGGGCAAGGGACATTTCTATGAAGGAGGCACCAGATTTCCCAGTATTATTTAAAAAACGATCAGAAATTAAATAAAAAAAACAAGTTTTTTCAACTGAAAGTAAGAAGCAACATTAGAAATTAAAACGAACAGAAATTATTATGTATATGAGGGGGTTCTCCCCCAAGTCAATACCTCGCTTTTTACGCTACATTTCTTAGCGCTTTCAAAATAGCTGTCTATTCTAATTAAACGGCTTTAGTGATTCAGGGGTGTGTGAATTAAATTTTTTTTTAACTTAGCGTAAAGAGCTTGGTATTCAATAAGGGGGGAACCCCCTCATATGTGTCATAACATATATGTAATAAAAAAAAACAATAAAAAAAACAAGCGATACGGCTCAATAGTAATCGAAACTTTAAAAAACGGAATTTTGATATAAATAAATGTATCAAAGGAATGGGCTTATAATGCTGATTCTAAATCCATAAATTTTATTAAGTTTAGCAGTACTCATCAAAGGCTACGAGCCTGCGAAAATTTACCTGATTTTTAAAGAAGGGGGAAACATCCCCTACAAGTGAAAGAATTTTAATGAAAATCACACCGTCAGAGTCAGCGTATCAGAAAACCCTATTTCATAGGTTTTAAGCTCATATCTGCAAAAAACTGCAACTTTGTATTTTTAGCCAGAAGAAAAATATACGAATATAGAAGTTAGTTACGTAAGTTAATTTGTAAATTACGTCAGAGCCAAATTTAGAGACAGCCATTTAGCAAAAGAAGAGTAAAATTTTCATGCAAATTTTGTTTACTTATTCAATGACAGTGATTCAAAATAAAAGCTGCATTAACTAAAAAAACGATCAGAAATTAAATAAAAAAAAAATAAGTTTTTTAAACTGAAAGTAAGGAGCGACATTAAAACTGAAAACGAACAGAAATTATTCCGTATATGAAAGGGGTTGTCCCCTCCTCAACACCTCGCTCTTTACGCTAAAGTTTGACTCTGTCTCACAACTTTATTTTCTAAAACAATAAAAAACTTTAGCGTAAAGAGTGAGGCGTTGAGGAGGGGACAACCCCTTTCATATACGGAATAATTTATGTTCGTTGTAAGTTTTAATGTCGCTCCTTGCTTTCAGTTTAAAAAACTTGTTTTTTTTATTTAATTCACTAACTAAAACAAGTGATTTTGCCACGAGTCTACAGCTTTAACTTGGACCAGAATGACGAGATACTTATATAGTTAGATTCAAGTGATTTTGCGACGAGTCTACATCTGCAACTTGCACCAGAAGGACGAGATAGTTATATAGTTTGATTCACTAACTAACACAAGTGATTTTGCTACGAATCTGCAGTTGTAACTTCAACCAGAAGGACGAGATACTTATATAGTTAGATCTACTAACTAACACAAGGGATTTTACTACGAGTCTGCAGCTTTAACTTGCACCAGAAGGACCAGATACTTATATAGTTCGAGTCAAGTGATTTTGCAAAGAGTCTGCAGCTGTAACTTGCACTAGAAGGACGAGATAGTCATATAGTTAGATTCACTAACTAACACAAGTGATTTTGCTACGAGTCTGCAGCTGTAACTTGCACCAAAAGGACGAGATACTTACATAGTTAGGTTCAAGTGATTTTGCGACGAGTCTACATCTGCAACTTGCACCAGAAGGACGAGATAGTTATATAGTTTGATTCACTAACTAACACAAGTGATTTTGCTACGAGTCTTCAGCTGTAACTTGCACCAAAAGGACGAGATACTTACATAGTTAGGTTCAAGTGATTTTTCGACGAGTCTACATCTGCAACTTGCACCAGAAGGACGAGATAGTTATATAGTTAGATCCACTAACTAACACAAGTGATTTTGCTACGAGTCTGCAGCTGTAACTTGCACCAAAAGGACGAGATACTTACATAGTTAGGTTCAAGTGATTTTGCGACGAGTCTACATCTGTAACTTGCACCAGAAGGACGAGATAGTTATATAGTTAGATCCACTAACTAACACAAGTGATTTTGCTACGAGTCTGCAGTTGTAACTTGAACCAGAAGGACGAGATACTTATATAGTTAGATCTACTAACTAACACAAGGGATTTTACTACGAGTCTGCAGCTTTAACTTGCACCAGAAGGACGAGATACTTATATAGTTCGATTCAAGTGATTTTGCAAAGAGTCTGCAGCTGTAACTTGCACTAGAAGGACGAGATAGTTATATAGTTAGATTCACTAACTAACACAAGTGATTTTGCTACGAGTCTGCAGCTGTAACTTGCACCAAAAGGACGAGATACTTATGTAGTTAGGTTCAAGTCATTTTGCTACGAGTCTGCAGCTGTAACTTGCACAAGAAGGACGAGATAGTTATATAGTTAGATTCACTAACTAACACAAGTGATTTTGCTACGAGTCTGCAGCTGTAACTTGCACCAGAAGGACGAGATACTTATATAGTTAGATTCAAGTAATTTTGCGACGAGTCTGCAGCTGTAATTTGCACTAGAAGGACGAGATAGTTATATAGTTAGATTCACTAACTAACACAAGTGATTTTGCTACGAGTCTGCAGCTGTAACTTGCACCAAAAGGACGAGATACTTATGTAGTTAGGTTCAAGTCATTTTGCTACGAGTCTGCAGCTGTAACTTGCACCAGAAGGACGAGATAGTTATATAGTTAGATTCACTAACTAACACAAGTGATTTTGCTACGAGTCTGCAGCTGTAACTTGCACCAAAAGGACGAGATACTTATGTAGTTAGGTTCAAGTCATTTTGCTACGAGTCTGCAGCTGTAACTTGCACCAGAAGGACGAGATAGTTATATAGTTAGATTCACTAACTAACACAAGTGATTTTGCTACGAGTCTGCAGCTGTAACTTGCACCAAAAGGACGAGATACTTACATAGTTAGGTTCAAGTGATTTTGCGACGAGTCTACATCTGAAACTTGCACCAGAAGGACGAGATAGTTATATAGTTTGATTCACTAACTAACACAAGTGATTTTGCTACGAGTCTGCAGCTGTAACTTGCACCAAAAGGACGAGATACTTACATAGTTAGGTTCAAGTGATTTTTCTACGAGTCTACATCTGCAACTTGCACCAGAAGGACGAGATAGTTATATAGTTAGATTCACTAACTAACACAAGTGATTTTGCTACGAGTCTGCAGCTGTAACTTGCACCAAAAGGACGAGATACTTATGTAGTTAGGTTCAAGTCATTTTGCTACGAGTCTGCAGCTGTAACTTGCACCAGAAGGACGAGATATTTATATAGTTAGATTCACTAACTAACACAAGTGATTTTGCTACGAGTCTGCAGCTGTAACTTGCACCAGAAGGACGAGATACTTATATAGTTAGATTCAAGTAATTTTGCGACGAGTCTGCAGCTGTAATTTGCACTAGAAGGACGAGATAGTTATATAGTTGAATTCAATAGCCTCAGATCTATTCATTCATTGAGCCAGACTTGTAATACTACTTAGACTTTTTCTTGGAGAAGGATTTAAACCTAATCCAAAAATTTGAAACTTATTCAACTAATGTTCAACATATTTTTAATGCGAGAAACCATATACACCATATAACAATATAACAATATAACAATGTAATTTAAACAATATAACAATATAACAATAAACCATATAACAATGTAATTTGGTAGGTGAATTGAGCTGTGGTTCAACTATGTCATGATACCAAAATTGCTGTTTTTCCATGATATGTATGAAAGCCGTAGGAGAGCAAGAAGAATTTACACAGGGAGCATGAATCTTAAAGTATATACAACTTCTTTTTCTCTTTGAAACCCATCATAACTTCTTTTGAAAACCCATCATAATTCGGCCAAATTAACTTTCTAGTTCGATCTTCCGATCAATTTTTGGAAGAAAGGAGACTCTTGTCGAAAATACCCTGACTATTGACAGGGCTGGGGACATTTGCAAATAATTTTGCTTGGAGTGTGACAGGGAAGTTAGGCTAGGTTTTCAAAAATTATCATAGTTTTGCTAAATTAATTGCCGTATTTAGCTCAAAGATAATACTTTTGGTAAAAGACAAAGTATTATATGAAAACATTTTTTGTGTGGAAGGTAGGAAGAAATCAGATCAGATATTCATTGGAGACCCCATCTTCCGAATTAACCTACTATTTATGTAGCAGAATCTTAATTTTTGAAAAAAAGAAGTCACCTGTCGAGAATGCATTGCCTGTTACTGGTACGACAGGGCTGCGTATGCAAAGCTTTTTTGCAAAAAAGGGTGGGGACATTTGCAAATAATTTTATTTGGAGTGTGAGATCGAAATTAGGCTAGATATTCAAAAATAACATAGTTTTGCTAAATTAATTGCCATGTTTAGCCTCAGAGATAATACTTTTGGAAAAAGACAATTATATGAACACATTTTTGTGTGGAAGATAGGAAGAAATCAGATCAGATGAGACCCCGTCTAACGAATTAACCTTCTAATTTATCTAGCAGAATCTTGCTTTTTTAAAAAAGAAGTCCCCTGTCTAGAATGAATTGCCTGTTACCGGTACGACAAGGCTCTGTATCCAAAGAATTTTCACAAAAAAATTACGATCAAGATTGGGTTATGCAGAAAATCTTTTATCTAATCTTTTATCTTTTATCTAAATCTTTTATCTAAATTCGGTTTGCCGAATTTAGTGTCTAATTTATTCTTTAAGATATTCCTTTTTAACCAGAGGAAGGCCTTTGCCAAGATTTGATTAGTTCTTACTGTCATCTTAAAGCTGATGATTGAATTTGCATTGTAAAGGTGTAATGGAAATAAAAGTATATGAAAATATGTTATATGATTACCAAATTATCTGTCTAATTTGTTTTTCAGAATATTGCTTTTTGGAAAAAGAGGAAGGCCCATGTCGAGAATCCATTGCTTCTTTCTATTATGACAAGACTGACGGTGTGTGCAAACAGTTTTTATATGGAGGGTGTACCGGAAATCAAAATAGGTTTTCAACCCGACAAGAATGTGAAAATCGTTGTGGAAATGCCCAAGGTACTTCAGACTTATAATTATAATTTTAGCTTGATTAGCTCAAATAAGGATGTAAATTTAAAAGGAATTTTTACCCTTATTTATATATAATAAATAAACATGAATGAACTATAATGATAATATTAATGAAAATTACCTTACCTTGGTTTCTTCAGTGCCATATGTGGCGCATAGGGTATCGACAAAGTCTCTCCATT